>NC_046659.1:75567344-75668687 GCF_010883055.1 Belonocnema kinseyi | reverse complement strand
TGAAAATTAAAATTCGAAAATTTTTTCTAAAGCCTCCAGGGGACTTCGTTTTCGCACGAAAAAATTTGATGTGCCCTTATTGCATCCGGACCCACAATTTTAACCATGACAACACCACCTTTATAGCACGACATTCGTTAGAAAATTCAATCTATTCATAAAAAAGGATCAATATTTTGTTTAATTTTGGGAGTAATTCAAATTTAATGTCAATTTGAAAAATTTGGAATCGATACATCATTAGCATTTCAGTTTAAGTTCATTCTTTTGCAAAAATGAGACTATTTATAGAAAAAAAATAAAATTTGCACTAGTTTCTTGCAGTGTTCACATAATTAACAGTTATTTTTAATTGTATAAAATGTGTAATTGTATTTTTAATGTATAAAAATTGTGTACATAAATAAAAACTCTAATCAAATTACTAATTGTGAAAACAGTGGGTTATTGAAAAGTTATTTCCAGTTTATTATGCCTTTATTAAAATTTCCATTAGTTTTACCAACTAATCATTGCAAATAACGAAAAAACATTTTTTGTTCATTAATTTTTTTCGGGATATCATAAACAATTATTTTATCTTACTCCTTCACGATTTTATCATTTCCATTTATTTATAATAATTAGTCATTTTTGGTGAAATACAAAAAAATTTAAGCAATGTTAAGCTTGCAAAGTAAAAAATAAAAAAATTAATGTGTTAAAAAACGAAAAATGTGGCTTTGGCGCGATTCTTGGATGAAAAACGTGCTGTCAAATTCAATACAAAAATTCCAATAATTGGCTGAATTACGGGAAGCTGAAGTACAAAAACACCAAAAAAATTCTTTTTTTTTTCGGGGTTTCAGGTTTATTGTGGAACCGCTAAAGCTACAACTTTCTCGTTAGGGAAAAAAGATGCACATTTAAATTTCCTGGAAAAAAGTGTAGTTTTAAAATTAATGTTCAAAACTTTCTGGAAAATTTTCCAGGGGTCAATACCTTTCATAGAGAAGAATGTATAGGCGGTGAAAGAATCCGGCCTCTGTATATTTTTCACTATTAGGTAAAATTAATTGTCTAATAGAGATAAAAAAAAACTCTTTACCGCTATATTTAACAGTTTTATATTAACATGAAAAAGTAAGTCATAAATATTTTATGACCAAAAAAGTTAAAATCTATGAAAGACTGCCATAAATTTATACATTTAAAAAATAATAATATTCTAATAATAATAGCAATTGATCATTTATAGAAAAGAAGTTATTAGCGAACTTTAAAACTTAATTTATAAAGACAGATTAAATTCGTCTGACCTTCTACTTCAATGCATTTCGCAGTATTACTTTCTAGCTTCAAGCGAAAGGGGTGAGTTATGGCGGGGAAATGTAAGGGAAGTTATAAGCGGGGAATTAGAGATATGCGAAGTGTTATGCGACGATGTAGGGGAACTAAGGAGTCAGAAAGTAGTAGAAATGAGATGAAGTGGGAATAGTGGTATCAGGTGAACATGGGAGAGAAAGCAGTGAAGGGGAAATAAGGGGTGATGAAGCAGGAAAAAAAGAGTTGGTGAGCTGAAGTAAAGAAATAGAATGGGAAATATGAGAAGTTAGTGAAGAGGAATTATGAAAGGGAGAAATAGGAGCAGAGTGGGGAAGTAGGGCATGGAATAGCAGGAGCAGGTAGGGGAATTATAGGAGGGAGAAGAAGTAGGAAAAATCTGATGGAGTAGGGGAAGTAGAGAAGGGAAAGTATGTGAGGGGCTTACTTGTGTGCAAACTCCTTTCACCTAAATCAATTTAGAAATGAAACCACTTCCTGAAAAAACGTATTTTAATCCCTGAAAGTTTTTAAAAGTGTCAAAGGTATGAAAGGCATTTGAAAACATTTTTTTCCTATTGGGTAAAGTTCAGATGTTAAATATATGAGGTCACGTGTCGAATCGTTTTAAAGGGCCTAAGAACGTGTAAACTCGGTGGACGACTCGTGAAAAGGTCTGTAGATTAAAGCACAGTCTTATGCATATCATGATAGTGCGACTTTACTTTGCTAGGTATGAGTTGTTACCCGAAGGCATGCACACTGCATATGCATGCAGCCACCCCCGTTCCATTTGATTCTACCAACCCCTTCACACTAGGTTTAACCACTACTACCAACAAACCCAACGCTCTAGAGATTCGCGTCGGATTTCAATGAATTTTAAAGGTTACTTCTTCACTCCTGCTTTAACTTTTCCTCGTGTCTCCACCCTGCACTCTTTCACTTCGGATCCGTGAAGGTATATAAAAAAAAAGTTGCAAGGGTGTTGGTCAGTGTCTAATGTAGAAAGTATATCTTCACTTCCTAAAAGGATATTCTGAAAAAGTTGATTTAAAATGATTTGATCCTTAAAGAGATGAAATGATCTTTTTCAACTTCTTTTTAAAATCTGGAACATTCGCCATTTTTTTCTCAGGGTTTCCAAGTTACTAACATGAACATATATAGTTTCGAACAAATGTTGGTCCGTCCGTCTGTTTGTCATACTTTTTTGCTGAGAGGGTAAGTGGGCGAGGAGAAGTAGGAGAGGGTAGAAGAAGTAATCGAAGGAAAGCAGAGATTTGAAAATGTGGTGGAGAAGCAGGGCAAGTAGCGGAAGTAGGAAAAACAGAGGAAGTTAAGGTTATTTGAATAGGGATGCAAGTATGGGGAAGTAGGAAATAAAAGGGAGGTAGAGGAACTAGTGAAAGTGCGGAGGATGAAGTAAGAAAGAAGCTACGGGACCTAGACAAGGAGAGTTGAAGTGAGTGGGAGTTTTGGGTGAGGGTAAAGTAGTAGATAGGTGAAGAGGGTCAGGAAAGATACGGATAGTGGGAATTAGATGGAGAGGGGAGAAGATTGAGGAAGTGATGGAGAAAAGGATAATATAGGATCAGATAGGACAGGTCAGGATGCAAGAAAAGGGAAAAAGAGAGGAGGTGAAAGTTGTAGGAGGAGGGGGATATTTAAACATCTTATTCGATAATTAAATAGGATACGAAATCCCTTTCTGTAGGCCCATGAAGCCTACCCCTTCCTGCTACATTTAACCATCATTACCTACATATCTAATCCATCAGAAATTCGCGTCAGTTTTTAATGAATTCTAAAGATTACTTCCATAGATTTACTTTAAATCTTTCTCATGTCCTCTTTCTCCGAAAATTTATTTTATTTGCGCAATTTCAAATTTCCGAGATTTTTAAACCAGAATTTTCAAATTTTTAATGTTAGTGAATTGCCGGATTTTAAAGTTCCCGAATACATTAAATTGTAGAATTGACCAATTCCTGAAAACAGTGAATTACCAAATTTTCAAATACCTAAAAATAGAAACTATCTGAAAAAATTACTGCTGTGACAGAAATATTTCTAAAAATAAAAATTCTCTGAAGAAAATAGAACTGCCGAAAATATTTATTTCCATAATTTCAAATTCCCAAAATTTGAAGACCAGAATGTAAAAATTTCCGAAAATAGTTAATTTCACAATCCCAAAATTAATGAACGCACGAAATTTTGAATCCTGAAAATAGTAAATTGCCGGGGAAAAATGATATTTAATTATGCACTTCAGAAATGATAATACCCATAGAAAATATAAAAAATCAAGCATCCAATAAAAACTAATTTTTTGCGGGAATTTTTATTTACGGTAAGAGACTACTTTCGGGAATTTGAAAATGTGGATTCTGAAATTTCAGAAACAAACCTTGTTCATAGTTGTATTTTTTGCCGGGGCTCTTCATTTTTTCATTAATTTTGGGAGGGGTATAGGAAGTTTGAAAGATCGACAATTTACTAATTTTGGGCATTTTATATATCTGGGATAAGAAGTTTCGGGTAATTAATCATTTTTTTAGAATTTTATAATTTCGAGAATTTAAAAATTTGTGTTTAGAAATTTAATTAATAAACATTTTCGATATTTTTATTTTCTTACGAAAATTTTAATTTTCTGTAAAATGTATACATTGTTATTTATTTTTTAGGTATTTTTCGATATTCGGGACTGTGAAAATTCGACCAAAATTATCTCATCCTACTTTAATATTTCCGAAATGTTTATTCTCCCTAAAATAAGAAAGCGATCTTCTTTGTATCTTCGAAAAATTGCAAACATCGATTGTGTATTTCTGATAATTATTTGCTTGAAATTTGAAAACACTCAAAACTTTAATTTGTCCAAACCCAAAAGTTTTCCAGTGGTGATGAAATGTAATTTGATTTTTTGAATGGCATACAGACTTATAAATGGGTAAGCTGGTTTTTCAAATGAAAATATTATTACGTCCATTAATATTAAATGACACTTAAATTATTTACATATTGACAGACATCTCTCACGGACATATCACAGTGTGTAACATCTATAATACGTAAAATGATTTGATGAAACAAATCAATCCTTTCTTCGACCGTTGATATTTATTGATTTCAAATCGTAGATTTCAAATTCTTTATGTCTTACGGTCCAATCGTGAATCAAAAAATAAATATGAGTCAAAAAAACATGTTCTTCGAAACTCAGATATTTATTTAATAGAAAATCTCCTTTCAAAACTTCCTGACGTTTCAGTACACATTATTTTTTGATTCACGATTGGACCGTAAGACATAAAGAATTTGAAATCCACGATTTGAAATCTATAATACATTCTTAAAACGTGATATAATATTTACGCTTTTCAATCAAACTCTCTTCATTAAAAATGTAGAGCAAAGAAAAGCCCTATTAAGTGAACGTGATAATTTTTTGTATATAAAATTAGATTAAACTTTCACGGTTGGATAACTTTGGCTTAAACTTAGTTTCACTCCATGAATATTGACATAAAATTCTAGGGCAAATCTGATGCGGTTCGAAATTCCTATTTTCATTCCGATTTCAGATTATGAGACTAACAGAATATTCTATTTTCTATTGATAAATTACTGTCTAAATATGGAATGGAATTCAAATTTACTCAATGTGACTTAATCGAGTTTGGAATATTATTCTTTTACGTTTTTACGAATTTAAAAGCAATCGAATTTTTTAAACATAAAAAATTGAAGACTTTGATTTTGAATAATTTGAAACTCAAATAATGTAATTACGAACCTAAATAAATTACGAATTTCAATATTTGCCATTCTTAAACAGACTGAATTTATAAAGAATGAAATTTGAAGGTGCTAATCTTTATACTTAAAATTGTTCTCATTTTACCTTGAGAATTGGAATCTCCGTTATGTGCAGATTTAAGATTTTCTAACAATTAATCGCATAAAATTGATGTCTGAAAATCAGGAAAAATTTTGTTATCTCTTATTAAATTATTATATCTCAACCAACATTAAAAAATAATTTATTTAATGTTTTTGCAAAATTTAAATTTAAAAAAAGTATCTAGAAAAATTATTTATAAACAAATTGTTAAAATTATTAATGTTCGGCGGGATTGTATGTATTTTACCACCTCATAGATATAAGAACTTTGCCGGATTTAATTTTTAAAGACACAATCTCTTTAGGAAAAGAGAAAATCTTTCCCTAAAGTTATTTTTTCCTTCAACATTAAATTTTGCCAAGTTGTTATATTTAAAAATTTTGTATATAAATAACTTTTCTGTATTGTATACTCAAATCATAAGCAAACGACAACCTTTTTTAATCAGTATTTGAAGTAAATAAATATTAATTGATATTTATTGATTCTACTTTTCCAACTTTGATATCACATCTTCATTTAATTCTGCTTGGTCAAGTTTTTCATAATATAAGTTTTTGTTGGGATTGAACCATTTTTGACTATATGTATTTTCAGGATTTATACTCCTCCGATTAATAATTCATGGCTAAATTTGCGATATGCCAAAGTAAGAAGATACACTTTTCAGAAATTATCGAGAACGTCTTTAAAAAATTCTCGCACGTTATATGAACCGCAGTAAAATTCTTTCGACTCCTGGTTAGATCAGGCGGTATCAATCCGAATTTGTAAACGGAAACTCATCGTTCGATTCCTGACGGCAGGAATTTGTGATATTTCTTGGTATTTAAATTGACTATTGAATTTATTTAACTTCAGAAAAAAGATTAATTTTATTCATTTGACAAAATTGGCATTTTTAATCTTTTAAACTTTTACTCCAAGAACACTTATCTTATAGAAGGTTTCATTTTTCTTAACTCAATTGAATATTCATACTTTTTGAATATTATTTTTATATGAGATAAATATAAAATATATAACAATAGTATAATAAGAATTAAATTAATCTTAGTGCATAAAAAAGACTGAAATATAATAATATGAAGATGTAGTATAATTAACATAAGTTCTATTATTATTAAAATATTTATATTAAAGAATGAGAATGTCTAGATTTTTTTAAAAGAAAAAATCGTATAAGGAATCAGAAAACCAGTAATTATTCATTAAAAAAAACAATTTTTGCGTTTAAGAAAGACAGCTAAAAATTAATACTCGTATTTTAGCTCGATTTATATAAATTTAATATTTGATCATAATTTCAAAAATGGCAATGAAAATAAAATGAACTAAAATTTCGGCCGGACTTTCCAGTTACAAACTCGGGGCGCCGCGCTGCCGCCTGATTTAACCAGCAGTTGAAAGACTCGTATCCCGGTCCACATAACTTGCGTGGATTTTTCGAAGTCCATTTTTATCGAGAATGTCTAAGAAGCGCATTTTATTACTTCAGAAAATTAGCATATTACAAGTTTGGTATTGACAAACAGCTTATATATTTTTTCTCGTTCAAGATCCCTGTTTGCCTACGGCACTGAAGCTCCCGTCCTAAATCCTCTTTTCTCTGCTTTTCTGTTCTATCTATCTCCCAGCATATTTGCCTCGAGATAATTTCCTTCCAAAGGTATGCAGTTATGCAAATGGTAGGGAATCTTTATTAATGCCATTTTGAACGGGAGAGGATGCAGTCAGGAGGGTGTTGTGCCAGAAAGGAGGGTTATCGTGGGTGGTTAAACGCGTACGTACGTAACGCAAGAAACGAGGTTGAAACAATTTCATGAGTTGAAACTGGAAATGTATAAAGGATGAAGCATCAAACTAGTGCTCGATTTAGTCCTGAAAATCGAGTTTCGTTATAGTTAGCTTTAATTGCCGCTTTCCTCGCGAGATTAGAAATTACATAATTTCCTCCTCCGATCGTTTAGTTCTACCTTCTTTTTGCAGACGGCTGCGAGAACAAGAAATGCGACCATTATGCTGAATGTGAGAGTGACAGCGGTGGCGAAGCCAACTGCGTTTGTCCGAAATCCTGCGAAAATGTGGTGAGTATAAATTATCAGTAAAATCCTATTCTGGCTTATATTCATTTTTTTACCAATTTTTCCTGTGCAATCCAAAGTTTTAAATGAGGACTATTATTAGCTCGATCGGATAACATAAATGATGCACTTCGAGTAGATTCGAAAAAACAAGTAATTTGCTTGAAATATCATAAAGACTCCACACGCTTTCTCCAATCCCCCTTTTTTTGCTCGTTTTTAAAACAATTACTCTTCCGGTCCGTGTTCTCAAAAAACTTGCCCTTTTTCACCTCTGCTTCATTCTGTTGGTTTAGATTCAAACTTAATTAATACAACTAAGCCTTTTGGTAAAATTTTCATCTTTTTGTTGAAAAGGCGACTGTTCAAAAATTGTAAGTTTCATTTTAATAGAAAATTAAAGAATTTGGCAGAAAATCCACCTTTTCTCAAATTTATATCTGCAGATTAAAATATAAACTGTTTACAGAAAATTCTTCTTTTTTCATGCCAATTGAAAAACTTAGTTTTAAAAAAAATTAATTAATTTTGTTGCCAGAAAAGTAATTAATCCATTCTTGGTTAATTATGTTCACTTTATAACTTGAAAGTTCGACTTTATTTTGTATTTTTATGAAAATTCCTTTTACTGACTTGAGAATTCAACTACTTGGTTAAAAATTGTACTGCTTAGTTCAGAAATAATTGTTGTTGAGCATACATCAAATTAATTAAAAATTTAACTATTTGGCAGAAAATTAACTTTTTCGTTCAGGATTCATATGCTTATGTTAAGAATTCAAGTTTAAATTTTTTTTACATTGTTGAAAATTCGCCATTTTTGGTATAAAAGTAATATTTTCCTGTTAAAAATGTTATTATTTCTTTAAAAATGTACCTTTTCTGCTTAATAATTCAGCTAATTGGTTAAAAGTTGAATAAGAATATTTTTTTAAAAATTTTACGACTCACCTTTTTATTAAAAATTAACTATTGCTTTTTGCTTAAAGAAATATTCTTTACAAGTAGAAAATTCATCTTCCTGAGTATAAAATTAGTCTTTTTTTATGAAAATTTAATGGTGTGGTAGAAAATTTTTCTTCTTGGTTAAAAATTCATATGTTTATGCGAAACAATTTAGCCGCATGGTTCAAAATTCAACTGTTTAGTTGAAAATGTAATTATGTTGATAATAGTTCAGCTATTTTTTCTAACAAAAGTAGTCTTTTGGCTGGAAAATTCAATTATTTGGTTATAAATTAAACTATTTGCTTAAATCTTAATTTTTATTGCAGAAAATTCAATAATTTCGTTAAAAACATATCTTTTTATTAAAAGTTTTTTTTTGTTTTTAAAAATGCGTTTTTCTTGATTGAAAATTCGTCTCTTTTGGTATAAAATCTTGTTTTGTTTTAAAATTCAACTATTTTGTTGGATATGCAATATGCTTTAACTTATGTATTTTAAGCATTTTATACGGAATTCAATATTATAGCTAAATTAATATTATCTACAAGAATTTATTTCCTTATTTTCTTACAAAATAATAATTTATGTGTCCTGTTTTCAAAGTATTTTAAGCATCCTATATGAATCCTTAATCCTTAATCTTTTTGATATTGTGTCCTCATCAAAACATGTTTCGGCCAAGTCTCAATTTGTTTTCGAATGTGCTCGACTTGTATCACTAATCTAATAATATTTAGGTGTTTCAATTTTTTTTCTAAATTGCATGCTTTTTGTATAAGAAAAATGAATAAAAGGCTAGCTTAAGCTGGAAAATTTCATATCATTACTGAAGTGATCAGGTTTGACAGAGGAGAAAATCGAGTGGATTCCCTAATTCACAGAGCGCAACCGCAGCGCATAATTCTGAATTCTTTCACGTTGGTGGTAGTCTCTGATGTCGGTCCTTGATCGGCCACGTCTCATCAATAAAGAAAGGAAAAGAAGTGAAAAAAGGAAAAATAAAAAAAGTGAAAAGGAACGCAAAATCCTTTACGAACAACCCGCTTCTGGTGAAGCTTGGAATTTCCAGCTAGTAAAACCGATGAAGAGTGGCTGTGTTCTCAAAGAAAACAAGTACAGCTACTTTCCTGATGGAAGCTTATCAAATGAATCTTTTTCCGTGATATTCGCGGAATAAATATTTCCTCTTGGATTCGTCTTGTACCCAATCCTTCGTCCCAATTCTAATCATTCTCGAGTAGATTACAGCATTTGCAAACGTGAATTCGTGTCCATTTCTATTTCGTGAAATAAGATCAAATCTAGTGGAATTTCGAACCTATCCAGTTTATTTTGGGTTTCTGTATTTCTGATCTCTCCTTGAGAAGAAATCTTGAAAGTTCGAGAAGTACTGCAATGCAAGAAGATTTCTGGCGAGTCAGCAATGAGACGTAGAAGAGAAGTGGAAGCGAGAACTTTTTTCAAAGATCTGAAATTAGGCACTATTTGATCTACATCGGCGACAGAGCAGCATCAGCTTCTCAAGTTTGCAAAAAGAAAATGATGATTTTAACAAGTATCCGGGCGTGCCATTTGGGAAATGGTAATCAACCGTCTCCTGAAATCTTTTAGAATTCTACATTTCCGATTCAGGGTTTTAGAATTAAATTATCCTTCGAGATTACCAAGAAATATTAAATTTTAAAAAGAAAATTAACTGATTCTTGCATAATTAGAAAATTATTTAACGAACTCCGAAGTATAGCAATTCTAATTAAGAACCTGATGTCCTTATGGAAAAAGTAAATGCTATAAAATTATAGTTTCATTGTTTCGTTTTTTTTTTAATTTCGTATTAGGGTATATTTTCAAATAGTTCATGTAAGATTCACTTAGTATTAAAATAAATATTTTTTATAGCGTTTTTGCAATAACTCCATAATAATTCATTTATAATTTATTGCCCATGCAAAAAAAAATTAAACAGAATGTCCAAGAATTATTTACCAGTTCAAATACTAAAAATAAACAAACAAAAATATATATTTATAGAAAATAATATGACATTTTCACCAATGCTCTTAAACCGGTTAACCCAATAACTTAGTTCACCAAAACTCAAAAAAGATTTACACTTCTAGTCATGGTTTTCAAGAATTACAATAATAATTAAATAAGGAATTTCAGAAGAATATTTATTTAATATCCGGAAATAATCGGCAAGGTTAGTAAACAAATATTACTAATCTATATAGATAATTTTGGAAAATACAACATACAGGTTATTTTGAAAAATCTTTACCTTAGAAAACAGTTTAAAAATTATGAAATGGTTGAAATTAAAAATGTCTTGCTTAAAAAAAAGAACTTCATAACAATTCATTATTATTATTGTATAATCAAAGCATACACAATGTTCTTAATATTTCTATAAAATTTTTGAAATGCTCAAATTTCCAAATACATTTTTGTCGCATGTATTACCATCTTAAACAATTACATGCAAATTTATTTATCATTTTATCACGATTAAAAAAATTAATCTATATAATATGAATCTAATAAAATATGAAGAATTATATTGAATTATTGTAAATTCTTTCAAATTTGATATTCTTTATATTATTTTCAATTTCGAAAAATAAATTCGAATTTTAGATTCTGAATACAGCCAACTAAACTTAGATTCAATCTTTGACACATTAATACCTTCAATTGAAGGCTGTCACGGAAGAAGCATGTTAGTAACAAGGAAAAGAATTTGGAGGGACCCAAACAACTGTTTCAACATTTAAAATATTTTCCAAACAAAAAAGAAACGATAAAATAAATTCAATAGTAGACAGAGCCCTATTTCTACAAAAAAAAGTTTGGAAAATTTAACGCCTTTTAGAAAAATATCGTCCAAAATTATCCCTGGTCATAAGCATATAAGTGCCATGAAAATGGTTCATTTAATTGTTTTTTACAATCTAATTAATATGAAGTATATCAGCGGAACGATAATAGCGCAAACCAATAGCGCAAGAACTAATACGTCATTTCTTAGGAAAGACAATTATTTTTAAATTGTGATATAAAAATTTCTTGAAAAACACCGATACGGGGAAATTAATAGCTCCGTTTTATTAAGCTACAAAAATTGCATAAATTATATGTATTTCACCATTTTTTATGAACTCAAGTGGGTAGGTAGTATAAATAAATTATTACATGTCATGAAATTTATATTCATAGTATATATAATAAATTGGGTCGAGTAGAAAATTGTGCAATACATTGATTTTATGCATTTTATACGCAGAATCTATTATCGCTATTAATTTATCATATCTCTAGTATTTGAATAAATTGTTTAAATAAAAATTGTTTAAACAATTTAAAAATGAAAAAAATTTCAATGCAATGTACAATGGAATTTTAGAAAATTTGTTAGCCAATATAACGTATTTAAAAAATGGCACTTACGTATTTACTCTGTGAAGGCCTTCAATTCAAGCACACTTAACTTTTTAATTAAATATTTGTAATGAGAAGTGTAGAATTTCCGAAAATAATGATTAATAATAATAAAGTCAATTAATTATAATTGATAATAATAAACAAAAAAATAATGATAATCCAAATATTATATATAAGAATAATATTAATAAAATAATAATTAAGGAATGCTTGACATTAACTTGATTAGCGGACGCTGAACAGGATTCTAAATTTAATGTTAATCTAATTTAAATTTTTTAAATTCATTCATAAGAAAAATAAAAACCCACGTTTAAAACGTCTCTGGAACATTTTATGTTTATGGAATGTTATTTGGACTGACTTAGAACATTTTTAAGCCGTTCTAAAGATGTTCTTCAACGCTTGTGCTCACTGGGTATTCTATATTAAACAATATTTCGCATCCGGTAATATGACACATGGGCTAATGTGGCCCGTGCCGCCTATGTTTTTGGTTAAGGTAGTATGTTTTGAGAAATATGTGAAAGACGCGTAGTAATACGACATATAAAGAAATATCGCACACAGGGCAAAATGAAACACCAGGTTCAATGGCACATGGAGTAAAGTGGCATATCGGATCTATTTTTTCTGTTAGGATAATGCAAGGAGATTAATTTAACGCACGGGATAATATTGCACATTAGGTAATATGACCGATGAGGTAATATGACACCCAGTGTAACACACACTTGGTAATATGGGGCACAGAGGTATGTGACACATAAGGTTATGGTGGCACATAGAGTAATATTTTGAAAAGTGCATGAGGTCCTTGATTCTAATTACATTGAGTGAAGCAATTACCCTCTTGCCTCAATAATGTAAGTGAAATTGATTTAGAAATAATAATAGATGCCTACTATACTTAGTGCTTTTATATAAAAATGATTGATTTTTTGAAAAGGTGGGTTGGTTTTTAAATGAGACCCAGCTTATGGTCATTAAATAAAAGATTAGCCTTAGTGTCTCTCGGGGGAAATGAATCGTCTCAGGACTTTTACCACCAGAAGCTTAGCTCCTCGGCCCGTTACCAACAGGCCATTTCAACCGAGCAGCCATAATAACTATTACCTCGCCGTCTGCTGCAAGCACCACAAATACCACGCTCTCGAATTCCAATTAGAACTAATGAAGCTGCCGTACGAGGGTAGCACACCAGGACGATTTCGTTTACACCAGGCGCAAGACTGTTTTTTCTTCGCCAATTTATAGCGAAGTACCTGCATAGTGCATTCTATGATCCGCTTTCTCTCACGATACGATTTATAAATAAAGCCAGAAAGAATAAGTCACTAATTAAGTTTCTGTTTTTGCATTCTCCATTTTGCGAGTCAGTGAATTTTAATTACACTGGCTCTGACGCAACAAGTGCGATTCACGCACCTTCAATTCATATCATAAATATTTATGAGATTCATATATTGTACAACTTCAAATTAATACCTTTTTGGAATTTGATTGGCAGTAACCAGAATTACGGAATTTTTTGTCAAACAAAACGTCTAATATAGCGTTAGGGGTAGTATCACGGATTTATCGGTAAAGTTAGCTCTAATTTCCGAAACGGTAGACGGTTTGAATATCATTTTATCTAAAGATGGTTGTAGGTACTTACGGGTTGCAAATTTCAATATCTTGTTGAAAATCTCTTCTTTTTAATTGAAAATTAATTTTAAAGCTGAAAATTTAACTTTTGAATTTTTGGATAAAAATTTCTCATCTTTATTTTCATATTCAAAATTTATTTAAAAATGCATATATTTTTTTGAAAAATCGGTTTTTTTGGTGTGAAAAGTTCATCCGTTTTGTGCTTAAGATATAAAATACTACATTTTTTGTTCAGAGTTTATCTTTTCAGGTTTAATATTAACCTAGTTGGTTAAAAATGCTACTATTAAGTCGACAATTTACTTTTTTGGATTACAATTAATTTTTGAAACCCAAAATATAACTTTTCCATTTTTGGTTGAAAATTGATCTTTTTTAGTTGAAAATTCATCTTTTATGCCGAAAATTAATTTTTTCAAATTTGCGGAATAAAAATATAACTTTTTTACAGAAAATGTATTTTTTATTTAGAAAACTTAACTATTTTATTGAATATCCAACTGTTTTTGACTGAAGTTGAACCTCTTTTGATTAAGAATTCTACGATTTGATTCAAAATTCCTCTTTGTAGGGTAAAAGTTCAACTAGTTAATTAAATGTGATTAATTTTGTTCAGAATAAATCTCTTTTGTTTTAAGTTCTTAATATTTTGTTGTAAATACAACTCTTATGCCAAAAATCAAATTATTTTGTTAAAAATTTATTTTTTGTTGTCGAAAATTAAACTCCTTTATTGAACATTCGTCTATTTAGTTGGAAAATTCATTCTGTTCTATCTAAAATTTATCTTATTATTGTTAAAAAATCAACCATTTCTTTTTGTTTAGAAATTTAACTCTTTTGTTGAAAATTCATCTTTTATGTAGAAAAGTAATATTTTACTTTTAAAATAAAAAAATTTATTTTCAATTTTCAAACTTTAATTTGAAATTGTTTTACTCCGTTTATAAACTACTCAGTTTTAGAAATTTTGCACGATGTGAGTTATACTTTTTAAATGAAAACGGTCAGGGAGAATTAAAAGTTTGTCAGGGAGTTTTAAATATGAAGTTTTGCAGTCACCCTGAGTAGTCTGCTTTAGATTACTGATGAAAAAACCCTTTATTTATTGAAGAAGAGATCCTGCAATAAAATTGCTCTACTTTCAAAATAATTTCTTTACAAGGTGAGAATTTACTTTTTAATTACAGACGCAGGTCGCGGGTGCCACCACTAAAGTTTGCGGGTCAAACGGAATGACTTACGCTAGTGAATGTGCTCTCAAGAAGGCTTCTTGTGAAGCCCAAACCCTCATCATCGTTAGCTACAGAGGCGATTGCGGTAAGTTAATAATTACTTCAAAGCGTCACGTAATTTAAAATCTAAAAATCGGCATCATATGTATCAACTAAAAAAATTCAATTTTCGTCATTAACGGTAATTCATAGGCTTTCATATGGTATATCATTAACCAGTTACCATGCCAAATCCCAGTTTTTGAAATCCAAGTAAAAAATTGCGAATAAATAGTTGAAAGAATCCTTAAAAAATATGATTACTTCATCGAAACAAATTATTTATTTACTGCACTCTTATAATAAAACGTTTCCGCTAAATTAAACTAACATTGGAGATTAAATGGTATATGCACCGTTATGGTTCCATAACTATTTTATGACTACCGTAACAATAATTTCAGTAGGTTTCTCGTAAAATTTGTTAGATCCAGCGATAAAACTTGCGTGAGCTTTAGTTATATTTTTAGTGATGTTATATTAATGTTTCTTATTAGGACTCTAATATAAATCCGAGCAAAAAATTTCGATTAATTTTCATAAAATTCCAAGCTCTACCAGCTCTCTTTTTATTACATGAAAAAACGGATTTAATTAAAATCCATAAATTTAATACCGAACTCGAAATTCTTTTAGAATTATGTTCGAAAGTGGTATGCGAAAACGGCGCACACTGCGTTGCAGGCGTATGTGTTTGCCCAAAAACTTGCCCAGAAAAATCGGGAGAGACAGTTTGTGGCAGTGACGCAAAGACTTACTCTTCAGAATGCGAACTTCAAAAAACTGCTTGTGAAAGGGACCCAAAACTTTCTCCCCTGCAAGTGATTTTCTATGGCGAATGCGTCGAGAAATTCGCAGTCGCTGCTTTAAGTAAGTTCCACTTTAAAGGAGAAATACGATACTATATTCAAATTACTTTTAAAGAGTTTCTTAAAAGTTTAAATGAAATTTGGTTCAGCTAACAATGGGAACCTGCAGCCTTTAGAAGTTTGTTTGTATTCATTCAGTCATTCTTGAGAACAATGGCTTTTTAAAAATTCCAGCACAAAAATTTATGAGTTTCATTGAAAATTTACCTCTTTGATTTTCATGTCAACGGCTTCAAAAAATCCGACATCGAGAGATTTCTGTAGCTGTAATGGTTTGTGTCCGTGCTAAACTTCTAGAACATTCTTGATGACGTTATAGAATAATATTGCGCAATTATAAGAGCCGAATTTGCGAATCCTTTTGAAAATTTGAAAAAAGTCGTTAAACTTTTGGCCTTTCGGAGAATCATGTCAAGCCCCTTTAAAAGAATGAAGATTCTAGAAATCGTTAAAAATCAGTTAAATTTCTCGAATATCCGTAAAATATTTCAAAATCTACCAAATTTTCTTCAAATATTTAAAATTTTGCAAATTACTTCAAACTGGATTGAAATCTTTGGATCCTTGTAATTCTTTCCGAATCTTTTGAAATTCCTTACAATTTATTAAAATATATTATCCCTTAAAATCTATTGTCTTTTAAAAGCTCCTTAGAATCTCGAAATCTTTAAAAATCATTTTTAATATTTTGTAGTACCCTAAAATTTCGATAAATCTATGGAAATCTTTCTAAATCCTATAAAATCCTTCGATGAAATTTTTGCAAATCTTTTAAATTTTCCTGAAATTTGTTTAAATCTCTCAAAATCTTCGAAATTCCATTAAAATTCTCTGATATCTTTCAAAATTCGTGAAAGTACTTCAGCATTACATAAACTGTCGTGATCTATTTTATAATGTTTCAAAATGTCTTGAAATCCTTTTAAATCTTTTGAAATCCACGAAATTGATTCTTTTTCATTCCTTAAAACTTCTTAAAATCCGTCAAAAACCTTCTGTATATCTTGAAATTCTTTGGAATCCAGTGAACTCTCTGAAAATCTGATTAAACTCCTTGCAGTTACATAAAGTCTTGTTTTACAATTCCCTCTAAAAATTTACTTGGTTATCCTGTGGAATCATTTCCCTAAACTATCTAAGATAATTATGTAAAAATCAAATTTATTAAAAAGTAAGTTCAGTTGAATTGCAATTAGTTCAACCGTGAATTTTTTAACGCGAATTTAAGAGGTTGATTCAAGTGAATACTAATAAATGTTGAATAAAAATATATAATTCGAGAATTTTATTTGGTGCAGGTTTGTTAGTTATAAGTTATAACGAAAAAAGTGGATTCAAAACAGACACTTCCAGAAATGTTTAATAGTTGTTGAATTAAATTAATGTTTGTGCTTTATAGTACTACAATGGGTCAGATAGAGATAATATATTTGAAGCATCAATGCATAATTTAAATACCTTGTTATAGTTTAGTGCAAAAAATAAAAGAAGTGAGATGTTTAGCCTCATTTTATGGTAATAATTCATTAAGTGTTAATGTTTGGATATACAAATGCAATTTTCAATTTGGTTTAGAATATTCTCATGCAAATTCATATCCGGGGTCTGTACTCTTAATGAAGTTTTACCAAAGTTACACAGTGGCACCTAAGTGCATAAACCTGAGAGGAAAACGTGAATCACTCACATTATCATTTTCAAACTGTTAGTAACTTGTCTAGCCATAGTAACTCTCCAGCTTTACTAATCTTTGAACCTCTAACTATTAACCTCGCAGCTACCATGTCCACTCCAGCAATAACTCGCCTAGTAACCACGATAGCTGAAGTAACTAGTGCACAAGAACGGGAAGCTTGCAAGGATATTCATTGTGATTTTGAGGCCACTTGCGAGCTGGGACCAGACAAATTTCCGAGATGCAGTTGCAAGTTTGATTGCGCTTCGATTTCACCTGAAAATATGCGAACTGTTTGTGGAAGTGACCACAGAACTTACCCATCCCTTTGTGCGATGAAAATGGAGGCTTGCCAAAGACAACAGGAACTCAGGCTAAGACCAATCGACCTTTGTGAAGGTTCGGAATAGAGTTCTTAAATGTCAAAATACACAGAAAAAACTGCAGCTTCCATTAGAACCGATTTTTAGTTCCAGACAAGCCTTGAAAAGAAAAGAAACCCCTGTTGATAAAAAGAAACCCAAAATGATTAATTATTCCAAAGGAACCCAAAGTATGAGTTCCAATAGAGACTTTTTGTACAGAAATTATACTTTCTGCGTCAACTTACTTTGAAGATTTTGTAAGTTAATGGTGCACCTGTTAATTTATGATACGGATTAAATAATCTTGCACTCGGAATAGTTTAATGAATAAATTTAAATTATAGAGGCCTATTTAATTTTGTAAATATATATCTGTATGGTTATACATAGCATTTATTGATTTTAGATATTTCAGTGCTTTTCGGCACACGTGCAGTTAAATACGTCATCACCCGTAAGTGGCCATCTATCGGATATCAAGGAACCAAAAAGGAACCCTCAAAAAGTGTTCTCTTGGAGTATCATTTCTATAGGATGCTCAGTTTTTTCTGTGAATTTTATCTTGATCAAATGCTCTCGAAAATATGCTCCGTCATTTAACTCAAACAGAGCATCTAATTCATTTATTACTTAAACAAATATGGGTGTTTCTCCATATAAACGTCATCTTTGCTTCCACTGTAATATATTTCCAAATATTTATTGAATTGTTTTCAAATTTGGTATACTTATTTTTGACAACATTGACCAAAAACGTAAAAAAGATACAGATTATTTTACACCAAATTATATAAAACAAGCGTAAAAAGGTGAAAAAATTAATTTTTTTATCTTTAAATTCAAATTAGTGAAATATAGCAGATTGTCAGTTAAATTTGACTGATTTCTATAGCTAGAAGTCAATCACTGAAAAATGTTGTTTTTTTGTCATGCACACGGTATAATCTCACTTCAAAGATTTCATATGTAAACAAATTATAATAATTTCAAAAAATAAACAATTTCTGCCATTTTTAGTGTTTCAACTGCAAACCTATAAAAGTAAATAATTTTCATTGAGGAACCTTTAAAATTTGATAATTTCCAATGTTAAAACTTCAAAATTAAACCATTCTAAAGAAGCATCCAAAATTGCATCATCTGTATCATAAACATTAAATGCTGAAAAGACCATAAATTCAAGTATTCAAAAATGTAGAATTTTCATTCATCAATCTCGATAGCCGAACTGTTCCAAAAATAAGGTTAGAATTAGATATTTCGTGAATATTTAAAATTGAATCATCAGCAATTCTACATGTATTTCTATCTTCAAGAATTATCTATTGTTACTCTTAGAAATTGTAGAACTTTAAATTGTTAATCTTGAAAATTAAACTATTAAAAAAAGATTATTCAAAATTGCATTATTTTCGACAACATAGTAATTAAATATTAAAGATTCTTCAAATGCAAAAATTTTAAATTGCATAGATTTGAATTCTGAATCTTTAAAATTAAACTATCCCCAAAAAGTTTTAAATTACTTGTTTTTAAAATATATATTGCAAATTAAATAATTTACAACTGTACATATTTTTTAGAAATCCACGAATTTTTAACTATAATTTTTTTTATTGTCAGAACTTTCAGTTGTAGATCTTTAAAATTAAAGACTTGAAGAGTTTTTAATTGGAAAGATTTACAATTAAAAATCGTGCAATTTTTAGGTTT
This sequence comes from Belonocnema kinseyi, assembly GCF_010883055.1. Lineage (NCBI taxonomy): Eukaryota > Metazoa > Arthropoda > Insecta > Hymenoptera > Cynipidae > Belonocnema > Belonocnema kinseyi. The sequence continues at coordinate 75,649,449 of NC_046659.1, read as the reverse complement.
TACAATGAAAAATTCATTACTTTTTAGATTTGCATATAAAATCTCTTAAATTTGGAAGATTTAGAACTGAAAACCTTCACTCTTGACAACATTTTACCAAATTTATTAGAACCGTCTTTAATTTCAAATATTCAAAGTTGAAGAATATTCTAATGTAAGTCTTAAAAACTTAACTACATCGTCGAGAAAAAAAGTTCAAAATTACATTATTTTATACTTTAAGCATTGAAAAATAATAAACCTTCAACTGCGAATCTTAAAAATTAACGAATGTTAAATTTCCATTCATTAAAATAGAAGAATTTTTCTTTCTAGAAGACAAATTGAGCGATCCCAAAAATTCGAATTTTAAATTCACCGTATTCGATTAACCAACCTGGATTTGGAAATTTGACTATCAAATTCGAATTCAGCGAACCAAACAACTTTAAAATACTCATGTTTATGGAAATCGTATTACTTACGCAAATTCTTAATTTGAGGGATGAGATTTTCCAATAATTGTTTTCAAAAAATGAGAGCAATATTTTTAAGGTCTTATACCTTAAAAATGGCTTAGTCTAGCACTAATAAACAGTTTTTATAAAGAAAACACATATTTCAAAATATGTGTTCAAAAAAATTGCTTCTATCAAAGGTGATTGTAATACAAAAAATCACCCGAATGAATTTAAATTCACACAAATATTATTAACAAAGATATTTTAGAGTGAAATAATTTTTTTACATAAATTTACAAATATTATTAACAAATAAAAATTTAATCAAATTTTGAACAATTTAATTTAAATATAAATACGTTTCCCTTAAAAGTTAATAGAGACAGAAGATAGGAGTTTTAAATCCGAATTTATTATAATGCTCATAATTGCTCATTAAATTCTCGAAAAGAACATAAAGGTCGAGCATATTCTTAAGCTCGTGAGAATTTCTCCGAGTACTTAAACTTTTTATAATTCGGGTTAAGGAGCTCTTCTGATTAAGTCTTTCGCTTTTACGAATATCCCTGCTTTAAGCTTCTCAAATCCCTTTCCCTATGGTCAGACTACATCATTATTCGAATTTAATTAATGCTGTTAATTTATATTTTAACAACAATTTTCATTGCAATTTTTTTTGTTCTAATTAAAATTTTCTCTCTAGGTATGGAAGTGAAACCCTGTAACGGTGATGCTCCATTAACTGATCCTGAAGGTAGGGAAATTGACTGTGGAAATGGAGCTCTACGCAAGGACTGCCCTAGCAATAGTTATTGTCATCAGACACCACGATTTGCTCGTTGTTGCAAGAAAGGTATTTGTTTTTACAATCTTATTTTTATTTTGAAATGTTTCTCCGGAGAGATGATAAAAAAGCGAGATTGTCTTTGCTTAGAAATGTTAGTAAATTCTTTCCTTATTTTGGTTTCTCTTCAGAAAATGAACAAAAGAATTATTACATTTTTTCTCTAAAAGAAAAGGTTTGTTTTTCCTCTAAGGAATAAACAGGAGATTCTTATTTTCAAAACATAAATCAAAATGAAAGTTTTTTATCAGTTTACAACAAGTATCTAACTTTTTTGTTGAGTTTTTTCATCTGAAAAGGTCAAATTCTATCAAAATTCCTTATTATTAGAGTCGAAGTCGAAGATGCTATTTAGAAAGTCGTAAAAATTAAAATTGTCTCTATAATATTATAATAGCTACCATCAAATAGGTTTTAGTTCTGACAATGAAACTGCCATAGGTAGTGGAAATTTCAAAAATACTCGTAGGTCTATTTGGCTACATCTCAAAAAATACATTTATCCACTTGACTATGTCATCTTCTAATAAATCTTATATTAAGAACGTTTTTGAATTGAATTGGGCAATATTAAATTATTTTATTAATTGATAAGTACATAATTCAATAATCATATTAATTGCTAATAATTAATAAGACCATGTTTTATTTAGTTTGATATCTTTTTAAGAATGTCGCTTTGGTAATGCTACTGAAAAACAACTCAATTTTAAAGAAACCCGAAACTTTAAATTCCTTTTAATTCTGCAATTATTTTTAAAACTACCATACATTTTCTTGAACAACAATTATGGTTCTCAATTTCAAACCGGAGAAAAACTCGTTAAATTAATTATTGCAGACCAAGGAGTACAGGTGGTCAAGTGTACAGATTCATGGCATGGTTGTTGTCCCGATGGGAAAACTGCGGCTCTGGGTCCTGATGGAGCCGGTTGTCCCAGCCAGTGTAATTGCAACAGATTAGGTAGCATGTCTGATACCTGTAATCCTGAAACCGGTCAATGTGAATGTCGCCCGGGAGTGGGTGGCCTTAAATGCGATAGGTGTATGCCAGGTTATTGGGGCCTACCCAAAATCAGCGAAGGTCATCAAGGATGTATACGTAAGACAAAAAAATTTCTTCCTTTATGAAAAATTATTCAAAGTGGTTATACTGCACCTGCAAAAAGGGTTTTGTACCCTTTCAAGACGGTAACTAAGTTATTTAAATCTTTCCAGCCCCCTATCACTCCCTTTTCCTATCCTCTTCTTTCATATCCTGTTCCATCTATCAAATCCTATTTGATCCTATCCTGTCTTATCTTATACTCTTCTCCCTCACTCCCAACCACACGACTCCCATTTTCTATTCCCTGAATCTACATTCCCTTACTTTACATCCTTTACTTTTATAAGTCCTCTCCCACCCTTCATTTTCTTTTCATGCCACCCTAAACTTCCCTTCATTCCCACTTTTCCCTTCTATATTATCCCTTACTTTTTCAACTTTCTCGTTCAACTTTCTTACTTAGTCAAACGTCTCCCTTTTCCTCTTTTATATTAGCCCTTCTTTCTTTTCCTACTTCCGCCAACCTAATTTCTCTTACCTTCCATGCTTCCACTCCCTTGACTCCTCTTCAATAGTTCTCCTCATATTCATTCAAGTAGTCTACTTCTCATCCTCTTCCCTACTTCAATTCATAGACACTTATCTACCTTACATTCCTTCTCCTCATCTCACCTTCCCAACGCCCTTTTCCAACTTAATCAATGCATGCTGAATCGCCTTACTTTCACTATTATCTGTAGAATCCTCTATCTTCCTACATCTCCTTTTTTAATTTCCCTACACTTCTAAACTTTTACTTATTTCCACTCCGCTACTCTACTTTCTTCCTTATCTTATTCTACACCCTCCCCTTGTTCTACACCCTTTCGAATTATTTCCCCTCCCCTGTTCTACCTCCTTGCCTATTCTACCCTTCCCCATCACCCACTAACCTTCAGTTTCTCTCACTTCCCCTTCGTCCTCTCCAAACTTCCTATTCCCTCCCATACTCTCCCTACCTTTCTGACTCTCCCCTACTTTCTCTAAGTTTCCCTACATCTCCTTTCCTCGCTCCCACTCATTTCCCTCCGATCCTTTCATTTCTCACTTCCTCTGTCTTATTTTCCCGACTCTCTCAAACTTCCACTTATTTCCAATTCCATACTCTTCCACCCGTACCCTCCCCTACTGCACCCCATACCCACTCATTTACACTGAAACCCCTTCCCTCACTCTTCCTACTTTCCCTAAGAACTACACTACTTCATCTCCACTTGTCTCACTTCCACTACTTTTCCTACCACCCTTTTATTCCCTACTGCCACTCATTTACTTGACCTACCCTCTCACACTTTCTTTCTCCCGAATCCCCTGCCAGAAAAAATTACGATGGACGGGTGGACGAACACCTGACCGAAACTAAAACCGTTTCTACTAAAGGGCTACGAAACCATAAAAAGATACTGCAGAAATAGAGATTATTTCTAAAATCTTCTCAGATGTTGAAGCATCTGGTATTAAAACGTCAATAAATGTGTCTGATTTTGTTTTATAGCTTGCGGATGCTCACTGTTCGGTTCAGTTCGTGAAGATTGTGAACAAATGACTGGTCGTTGTGTTTGCAAGCCTGAGATTCAGGGTCAAAAGTGCACAATTTGCACTGATCATAACAAAGTGCTTACACCAAATGGATGCCATTCAGGTAATTTTAGAATTTAATTTCACGTTAAGTAATATGTCTCTATTTTATTAGTTGATAGAGGGGGCTTCTGTGCCATGCTGGATATTCTTTATCATACCCAAAAGATACAGAAAACCAACAAAAAAACCAATGTAAAAAAATGTGTACTTTGCTTTTACAAAAGAAAACTTTTTAATGTTTTTATAACACTTGCATAATTTCAGTTTTTTCCGATCCCTGTAAATCGGAACTCAAGTATAAAAGTAAAGTATAAACTATTAAAAGCCATTTAAATCATGTTTAATTTAGGGGGGGGGGGGGATTTTCAATTTTACTACCCAGAAAGCAAAAGTGACACTTCGTCAAACGACCAGTTGATCGTGTTGATAGAACGCACCAACCCAAAGTTATAAGTTACCGTATTTTTCTAAAGTTTTCAAAATTTACATAGCTTTCCAAAATTTCCAAATTCATACTAAAATAAAAATTAAGTTTCCGAAATTCCTTCATATAAACAGAAATCATACCAATGTCAAAAAAAAAAACATCTGAAATCATGTATTTGTTATAAAAAAATCGTTTGCGCCATTTCTGCCCCTTGGTGCATAATGTAATATTTATTTCGAAACTGACAAGTACCCTGAATATACGAAGTAAAAGTCTTTTACAATTAAAATAAACAATTCAGGAGCCGGTTTAATCTTTCCACTCTTGGTTACATTCCCAGCTGACTCACTCCTGCCCGAAATACCAGACTCTTGCAGCAAATTGGAGTGCTATTCCGGCGCACATTGCTCGGAAATAGGTGGTCCACACTGCGAATGTCCCTCTTCTTGTCCCACGGATGTTCCCCCAGTCCCAGTTTGCGGCAGCGATGGCCAAACTTACGACAATGAGTGCGAGCTTCGACTTTACGCCTGTCGTCATCAAGCTGACGTCGTTACTCAGGCTTTTGGTCATTGCAGAGGTGGGTTCACTGAGCGTACACCTCTTTACATAATGCGTTACTAAACCGCCTATAAATTAACAACAAAATAACAATAATAGAAAAGCAACAAATAGCACGACTTTCATCTGAGATTAATTTTAGATAAGATTTCTCCAATAAGACTATAAAAATTAGGGTTAATGCAAAAATGGGTTTCGTAGTCTATTAAAATGTTAATTAAGTTGTTCTAATCCCCTCCCCCCCTCCTATTAGTCCCCGCTCTCACTCCTGTCCTGTCCGCTCTGATTAAATTTTAGCATCCCCTCTCCCTACTTTCTCTTCCTGCCTCATTACCACACTTCGCCAACCCTTCCCTAATCTCCACTCATAATTACCTCTTCCCACTTCTTACTTCCCCAACCCCTCACTTTCTCTCCCTTCTACATCTCCCATACATTGCCTTCCCACCCAAGTTCCCATTCTTACGTACGTCCCTGTCCTCAAAACTTCCCCTTCTTACCCTTCTCTCACCTAATTCCTTTCCCCTACTTCCCTTCTTCATCTTCCAACCACATGCCTCACAGACCGGTTCCTATATCCCCTATTGTACCCTATATTCATTTAAGGCCCCTAAAGTACCCTATTTTCGAAATTTGATCTCTATGCCTTGCATTATTAGGCATTTCATCTAATTTTTTTGAATTTCCTTAAATTTTTCTAATCTTATTTTAAATGTACTTCAAAGAGGTTTTTTCATATTTTTAAAATGTTTTTAATTTATTTGCATTCTTTGGAACTAAACTTGAATTGTTTTGAAATCTAAAGAATTTATCTTGAATTTGTCAACCTTTGAGCGCGAAAAAATTACTTAATGAGCATGACATAAAGTACCCTTGGTCCCTATATTTAATCCCATAGGGACTATGATGCCTACAACCACCCTTCTTTCCTTCGCACACTGCCCCTCCTGGGAAAAAAATTTGAGGGACAAACAAACAACCTACTAAAAACTATAGGGACTACGAAACCCTAAAAATGAGAAGTAACTGAAATTTTTGGATTAGAGTGGGTGTATATATCTGTCTGTATTGTACTCTCAGAATCTTTAATTATGTGTTTGTGATACCGTTAAGTAGTCACTAGAGAAAACCGATTTTATGAAAGAAAGTTTATAGACGATGGTGTGGAAAATGCTGCCTGTTAGTTCAAATTTTGAAAATGATCCTCGACTAACATTACTAATGCCTTTGTATTATGTAGATATAATAAAATCTTAAATTTTTATTGACCCTATTCAATAATTAACCCTGATTAAAAACCCTTTCGTACATCTAACAACGCCTAAAAGATAGGTCTGCTGTTTAAAATTACAGGTTTTTTATTTTTTAAGAAACTCACTAGTCGTATGGAAGTTTCCGTACAGTTAGCTCTAAACTACGCCTTTTCCCTCATTCGCAAACTGAGAGAATGACGTTCAAAGTCTAGGCCAAACTCTTAAAACGTTGTAAACTGCCAGTACAATTCTGCAAATAAATAAATATATAAAGTGGACATTGTATAGTATAATTTTAGGATAACTTATTTTTAGTACTGAATGATTTCTCTTTAATATTTTTTAGAAGGAATGCTTCCACTGCGATTAAAAAAAGTTCAAATATTTTTAGTTATTTTTACAATTTTTATTAATCAATTAATTTCATATAGTTTTTTATTTCTTGCTTTTGAGTTTTATTTAAAGAAAAATTGATTTTAATCTTCTGGTCTGAACTTCACCGTTCAATTGAACAAAGCTTGCAATGAGGTTCCAAGAAGTTTCAAGAAACTTCAAAGGCATCCTTGAATAAATGATCAATTCCAGAGAGAATCCCTTCGAAATCTTGTTGGTCAAATTTACAATAACACACCCAACTTAGTTTGCAGTTTGCCGTCCAATAAACTCACCATTGCCCCTTTATAATCTCAGTCTATAATTTGAAATCCCTTTGACAAAGGAAATTCTCTCCTTTCTGACAAGAACTATTTGTAACGGTTAATTGAATTTGTTCTGCACTGTTAGAAATTTCTCTAGGAATTCTCAGAGACGTGTCACTAAAGCTTTAGGCAGAGATCGTTCCTAAATTTTTCTAAACAAGAACAAAAATTTAAGCCACGGTAAGTGCATAAAGCTTTATTAACATGTTTCAGAAAATTCTGTCACAAATTAGAAATTTTCACTTACTATAACAACAAATTTCTTTCGAATAAAAATAATGTTTGGTTCATTAATTTTAATATAAGATATACGTATTCTGTATTTCTCCGGATAATATAAATAGTAAGAATCTACCTTTTTAGAAATTCATGAATGAGACAGATGACCGCAGTATGTTATAACTATTTTACTGAAAAGGCAATTGACTCTTCAAGCGAGCTTCTAGTTCATTGCCTTCACTCGCGATTTCAAAACTTTTTTCTATTTTTTCTTCGTGCAAATTTAGAATACTTTTAACGCTTGCGATCATTTAATATGAAAAAATCGATTAAATAGATGTTTACAATTCAAGGAAACCTTTTTCAGTGCATTGTCGCCCATGGCCACAACAATCATACTTTGTCCGCTTCGAACGTGATCGAGAACGAATTTTAGGGAACTATTTATAATTTTTAGATACATTTTCTGAACGTTAATAAGAATTCAGTGAGTTTACTCTAAAATTTACTGAATTTTTTTTTCAGCTACCTAATTTCGTAAATTTTAGTTACTTTAATGTCCTAAATGTATCAGAATTTTCCGAATATATCTAACAAGATCTATGATTTAGTTATGATTCGAAACTCAAAAATATTTTGAAATAATTATTATAAAACTAGCAGCAAATACACACGTTAAAAACATAAACAATTTAAAAACCTATTAGTTAACACATTTTTGCATTTTAAGTTTACCAGTTTAAAAAAAAATTATAATTTTGAATTTAAAGCATATAATTTTTTTTTAATATATATATAAAATTATTTTCAGTTAAAAAGTTTCCAAACCGAATAAATTTAGATCAGGTAAGCTCAAAAAAGGACAACTTCATGAGAAAGGAATGAAATTTGTATTATTCCAATTTGAAAACGTTCAAACTTGAACAATTAATATTTATTAAGTTTTGAATTTCAATAAATTCAAATTCGATGTGATTAAAATATTAATATTGACACCTTCATTGAAAAAATGTAAGATCAAAATATTAATTCACCATCATTTTTACCTTTCGAAATGTAAAAATTTTCGAATATGAATCATCAAGATTAAAATATTGATCAAGAAAAATAATTGGAACTTTATTTATTTTAAAATTTAAAAACTTGCAGTCAAACAGAATTAGGATATTGAAATTCTATGATACACAAACCCAATCAAATTTAAATTATTATCAGTGAATTAATGTAGTTCAGATTTAAAGATTAGATTAGTTTTTGTTCTACAATTTTCCAAAATATTGAATATTTCGAACTCAGCTTAAAAAAAAAAGTAAGACAATCTGTAAGGATTGAATTTGATAAATTTTTTCCTTAATTTGACATTTTTAAAATATGTTCTGGAAGTAACTACAGTATGATTCATGTCGATATTTTACGATTACAAAGGATTTAAAAAACCAGACAATTTTGTTTTAATACAATTAAAGGCAGTGTATAGGTTTACCGGAATCCGGTGATTACAGAACCAATATTTTCGGTGATTAAAAATGTTTAAATCTGAATTTATCAAATTCGAAAATGAATTAAATTTAAATCAAACTATTTCGAATATTTGTATTTGAAACTTGAAAAATTTTAAATTTTAAACTGACTATCAAGGGAAAATTACACTGTAAATGGATTTTTTTAAATAATTGAAGAGTATATAATTTTTTTAATTTTCAAAGATAAAATAATTAAATTTTTCTGAAATTTTCAATATTTGAATTTGAAACTACATCATTATGAAATTTCAAATTAGATACTCCCAAAAATTATGAAACTTCAAAGCCAATATTTTCGAACTAAACTTTTGAAAAAAAAGTTTCATTTACGTGGCTTTCAAAATAAATATCACCCCGTATAGTATCAATTCACATTCATAATGATTAGACTCATTTGTTTATTTAAAAATCCGATTTGTATAAAAAGACTCACTGTCTTTTTCATCGTTCATAATTAAAAAATTTTAAATATTTTAAACCTTTAAAGTTAAATTATTCGAAAAATGTTGTGAATACTATGCGTTTTAATCAGAAACTTTTTCAAAGTAATGCATTTGAAGATTATTATTATATAATTGTCATTTTATGTTAAATAAATATGAATATAAAATTAGCAAATTTAGTTTCCTAATCTTGCGACAACTTTTAAATATTAATTACGTTGCAAAATTGTTTCAAGATATTAAATAGAAAAAATAGTGCCCTAACTTTATTTAAATATAGACATAATTAATAAAAAAAATTGAATTTGTATCTCTACTCAGGGTAGACTCTTCTCTTAAATTAAATTTAATCTGTATTTAAGTTTCGATTTACGAAACGTGATGATGCATTTTAGCGAGCAATAACTTGACCACCAGTTGGTCCCTTTGTGCCATTAATATAACTTTGCAATGGGGTCTCCAATATCCAGGATGCTTCCATAACCTTCCTGCATAAAGATTATAATTCCTGATATATTTTATCTGGAAAAGCTTCTGAAACTACAATATGGAACCTGCGGACAAATTAAGGTCGCTATTTAATTCTAAATTATCTTTTTGCTGTCCTTTTGAATATTTTTATAAAATTAAAAGTCTTGTTCAGTTAAAATAGCCCTTTATTTTAGAAGCAAGAATTATTTAATATATCTCATATATACATCACCAAGTATAAGGACACCTAAAAAAGTAACGACTAGAAATATACTCACTTTCTGCAATATTTCTTCAGAAAAAAATATGATAGAATAATTGTTGGAAAAGTGTAAAAAAAAGTATTAATTGTTGTGTCCAATAAACTCTATTTGTAGTGTTTTCAATTAATAGTGGCTTAGGGAGAAAGACGGGTCTAATTTCTCATGTTTGCAAGTTTCAAGATTCAAATTTAACTCCTTTCCAAATCGAGGAAAGTGATCGTAAACTTTTGAAAGTTATACAAACTGAACCCAAAATTTTCATCCTTAAAATGAACCCGATAAATTGTCAAAAAAGTTTACTAGTTCTCGAATTATCGTAACAAATGTAAAGGCGCGCACAACACTATATTCGCGATCGACCAAGCGATTTTCGTGTTGCTCACTTTTCTGAATTTTGCATAATAATTCAAGAACCTTTGATCATATTTACAGTTTCTTGAGATCATTTTACAGGGGCGACTTTAAAACTTATGTTGCGTAACTTTTAAATTTTTATCATTATTTTCCCAGCTGCTGTCAGGAATTAAATTTAAATCTTGAAATTGGTAAAATATCGAAAATAGACCGGTCTTTCTCTCACGCTCACTCTGTCTATAATAATCGACAACATGTTTAATTATCTTTTTTTCAGAATTTAATATCGCATTGATATCGTAGAATTTCATAACACATTGACACCTTAAACACTTTAAAATCGACATATTCTAAATTAGACTTCTTGCCATAATCCGGCCTCACATTGCAACATATACTTCTGGTGACTATTAATAGAAGTTGAGATGGGTTAAATACAAACGATTTAAATTTAATCTAATCCTTTAATCAATTTATAAGAACTCAAATGAAAGCATTTGATATTTACGTTCAAGGAAGGCAGTTCTTCTCTGACGTCCAACGAAGCGCATGTAAGCAAATATTCGTTTCCGGAACCACTACACAATGGACTCAGTTGACTCAACTGATTCCTTTCCTTCAGTAGAAACCAAAATCACTTTTTGCTCAAGCTCAGATCAACAAAGTGAATCGCTAAAGTGTCCGGAATCAGTTAATTAAAATCACAATTTAAAATATCAAACAAAGTAAAAACTTGTTTTAAATTCGTTTTCGAGTGTTTCCACTTTGTTTGTATTTATATTGATATGGTGATAATTTTCCGAGCACTTTGCTTCCCGTTAGCAAATTTATTTGCTTTCTCCTAAAGAAAGCAATAGTGATTTTTAATTAATAGATCAACTAAAGCTTTTAATTAGAACAATTTCAAAATAAAAGTTTTTAAAAAATACAAAATTAGAAAATAATTTTAAAAAACGTAACACAATGATGAATCAGATAAATAAAATTTTGTATTTGAAATTTTAATTTTTCGAGCTGGAAAAGAGAAGAAGGAAGTTCTGTTGCAGCTCACTTCTTTCACAGCTTTATGGATTTTTTACAAAAATTATAAAAATTATTTTATTATGAAATTTGTCATCAAAAAGGCTTTTCTAATTATGAATCAACTGTGAATTGTGTCGATGAAAAAAGTTGTTCTGTTTCAAACAGATGGTTCAAGTATTATGAACCATCTCATCTACCTTACTTTTCCATAAAGTGTATGGTCAATCGATTTTCCTCGAATCAAGAAATCTTTTCTATATTTTCTTTCGTTTTTAAATATTTCAATGAAAAAAGTTTAACCATAAAATAGTTGTTTCTTCAAATATTATGCACTATAATAGCTTCCTGACTCTTCAATAAAATGTATCAATATTACAGGTCAATGGATTCATCTCGAATCAACACATATTTTCTATTCTCGAATCAACTTTGAGTTGTAAAAATAGGAAACTTTTTACTATGGAAATCAATTTTAAATGAAATATAAATGACCATAACTTCCTTACTCTCTAATAATATGCCCCTTCATGATATTAGTGGTTAAAATAAGCACTCCAAATTTCATCAATTTATATGCAGCCATTTTCAAATTATCGTGTTCACAAAAAAGTGTTTAATAAAATGAATTTAAAAATGTTCAAAAATGTCACTATTACAAAGCTTCCTCTACGCGTAAGCAAAAAACAGTAAATTTGTAGAAATGTTTCCCCTCGTTAAATAAAAAAAAGTGTTAAAAATATATATTTTATTATGTTATATGGGAGCACTAAGTTTTGAAAGATGGCTTGAATTCCAACTGAATTTAGGAAATCCAATCAACAAACTTAACCATTTTTGGTTTAAAAGTCTACTATTATGTTTATAGTTCAAAATGAATCCTGTTTGTTTAAATATTTGACTATCTGGTTAAAAAGGTTAAAATTTGGTTGAAAATAAAATTATTTTGTTGAAAAGTCATGCTTTTTCTATAAGAATCAGCTACTTGAAAAATCGCTTTGTTTTTAAAAATTAATTTTCTTAACTAAATATGTAACTATTTCATTTTTGGCTGAAAATTCATATTTTTAATTTATGATTTATCTTTTTTAATTGAGAATTCGTGTATTTTATTGAAAATTAGATCTTTTTGTTCGTGAATCGATCTTCTTGGTTAAAAATTCGTTTTTTATTATTAATAATGCAAATTATTTAGATAGGAGGTAATCAAATTTGGTGAAGAAGTAAATCATTATGCTAAAAAATTTCCAAAATATGTTGTTTTTAGAGGAAATTAGGTGATACGTATTTTTAAGATTTGTTAAAAAAAAACTTGTACGTATTTTTTACGTATTTTTTGCGTATTTGAATTTTTGGCTTTGTTTAAAAAAAAAAAACTCAAATTTTTTCTTTAAACTTATGTAACTTGTGGCGTAATTGAGGTAATTTAGAATTCTTTCTAGATTCTGGTCTATTATATTGCCTTCTTTCGAAATCCTCGAGAAGATTTTTAAAATGTTCAAAATTAACAAGATGACGGCAGCTTTTCTGAAAATAATAAAAGTAAATTTTCCACAAAAAAATACACTTATATTTTTTGCCAATTTGTTGTTGAATTTGTACTATCATGAGGAAAATGTCTTGTAAGTATTATGTGGACTGGATAACTTTTGTGGCCAGAAGATTTTTTTCATAAAATCGAATTCTCACATTTTTCTTGCAAACAACAATAGATACGAAAAACTGTTTGCAATAGGTAAAAAGTTATATAAGTTTAGAGAAAAATTTGGGGTTTTTTGAAAAACAAAGCTAAAAATTTAAATACGCATAACTCCGCAAACATTTTTTTTCACAAATCGCAAAAATACGTATTGCCTAATTTCCTCTAAAAAACATATTTCGTACCCAAGAGATTTTCTAACTTCAAGTGCAGAACCTTCCTAATTTGTAATGCATTCGATCTAGGAAATCAAAATATTTGGTTAAAATATACATTTCTCGTAAAAAAATAATTTGTTAATGTTTAAAAAAAATCATTTGTTTAATTAATGTGTTTGAAAATTCGCCTTTTATACGTTAAAAATTCAACTGTTTTTAGTTTAATTGTAATATTTTTTTTTAATTTGACGATTTAGTTAAAAATGCATTTTCGTAAGTTAAAAATTCAAATACTCTGATAAGGTCATATTCATTGGTCGAAAAATCAACAGGTTTGTTAAAAATTTGTTCTCTTGGATTTATACTTAATCTTTTGTTGTAAAAAATTCAAGAATTTGTTTAAAAATCGTCTACCTGGCTTGAGAGTTCAAATATTGGGTTTTAATGCAACTCCTTGGTTAAAAATTAGTTTTTTTGTAAAAATTTCAACAGATTTCGACTTAAAATCTTAAAAATTTAAAGTGTTTTATGCTGAATTGTAGTGCTTTCATTAATTATTATTTTTTGAAAGAATCCGCATTATATAATGTTTGAAAGAAGTTATTCTCCTATTATTACTCTTCTCTTGAAAAAATGGCATTATTAGCACCATTCAACTTTAAATTGGTATTCTATATAAAAATGGAACATAAATCGTTTAAAAAATCGTTTAGGAAAATTATTTGAAATACATATTTTTACTTAATACTTAAAAAAATCGTTCTTTTTGTTTGAATTCCTTAAAATCTGAAAACATTTAAATACATTTAAATAGCAGATTTAGGGTTACAACATTTCAAAACGTTAATTTATTCACTAAGAAAGTATAATTTTTGCAGAAAACTTAGATTTCTATGCTTTAATTATAAGACCATAAAAATTTTTTCTGTAATCTTGTAACCGTTCGAATCTAAAAACATTTTTGCTTCTGAAGATTTTAAGGTGATAAGCTCTTTTTTAAAAACTTTTGTCCCTATTTGCCCGCTATCCATTTAATCCCTTGGGCTGTAAAAGTCAGGAATCTATTAAACTCGAAAATCGTTTCCGCGACTGCTTCTTATTTCGGTTCCGCGAGTCGGGACTCGTTTCCAGGACTTCTCAAAGTTGAAACAGTGAGTTGAACGAAGGGAAGTCAATCTTTTTAAAAGTTTCTGCTGGGCCCTGTGCAACTCGCTCTGGCAAGTTGAACATAAATTAGATTACGAAAGGCCAGTTTCACAGCGCACTTCAGATTTCGAATGGGAAATGCTCTGGAGTTTTGTATTTCCTGTGAATGAGAATCTGTCCGGCTGTTCGTCTTTACTTAAACTCCTTACTTCTTCAGATCTTTACTTCTTTAAGGCACTGGATTAAAGTTAATGATATATGTATGCAAAACAAATGGAAATTGTGAAAATAAATCGACGAGAAGCTTTCTGACTTCCTGTAACTAATAAACATGGTAATTGCTCAGCTGAAACGACGGAAAAGGAGGAAATGAAGAAAGGAGATGCTCGGGAAATGTTTGTATTAAGCAGGCGAGCCTTTGCAGATTTTCACCTTAAGTTCTTGGTATTTAGTTGATTTTCATTAGCTGAAAGGTTTCTGTCAGTTTTTTATATTTAAATGAAATATCCTCCAGATTGATTTCTCTAATGGTTGGAAAAATCAGTGCTGTGGAAATTATGATTTCTGCTTGATTCATTACATTAAAGCGAAAAAAGTTCATTCGAATACTCTTTAATTTAATTTTGAAAGATTGAGATTTGACATATAAAATAATAATTGTAGGTTTTCTCTTTTCCAGTTTTTCGAAAAGAATACAATTTTTTTAAGTAAAAAAAATATCAGTGTTTAGATGGTCCCAATTTTTCTGATTCTCAATTAGAGAGTTCAGTTGGTATTTCCAAAAATGTATGTGAATTTATTTTACATCAATGAGATTTAATTACTTTTTTAAGATGGCAAAATTTAATGAAGTGTTGTGATTTTTATGTGAAATTCATTTCCTGAAATTAAAAAATCTATGATTCTATGTCATTTTTTATAAATTCATTAGAAGACTGATTACAAGGTTTCATTAATCAATGCAGAAGTAAGCTTGCTTATAAGAAAAATGATTAAATTCTGCAAAAACCTTAAAATAATGCAATCAGTCGGACATTCCTAAAAACTAATTTTGAATAGTGAATTTTTACGATTCCACTTTGGATTCTTTAAAAATGCTTTCCTGCGATATCAAATGTATAATTTAGTCAAGGATAAAAAGCTTCTCATTAGTATTTAACAAAATATTCCTAGCTGGAAATATTCTAGGAAGAAATCACCAAAGACTTCTATTACACTAAAAAAAATGATAAAATCATTCAATCTATGTATCTTTTGGCTTCAACCCGAAGGTTGAACACCAATAACGTTTTTCTTGATTTTGTAACTGAGATGTCTGAACACTATTTTCCAATAAAAGACCAAACTTTCGCTGGAGCCGTTTCTAAAAACAAAATCCATTTTCAATGTAAAAAAAAGTGTCAAATACCCAGTTTTTCCCTCCAAAACGAAACGAGATATGAATAAAAGTTAGAAGATCAACATTCGTCATGGAAAACATTCCTACAAAGAAAAACCCTTCATAATTTTAATTCTTACTTTCTGCTCTTGAAAAAATGACTTTTCTGTTTTACTACAGATTTTTTTTTTCTTATTTCTTGGTCCCGGTTTAATTATTTTGAGTAGAATATCTAGAGGTGCACTCATAGACTCATGATCTTAACCCTTAAAACTTTTTATTTTAAGCTCATAACATTTTCAAGAAAATATCTTAAGGAAATTCAAATAATAATGTTTTTTCTATTCTAAGAAGATATAAAGATATAAAGAAGATATAAATTAAATTCTACAAATTCAAATAAACTCTACAACATAAAACTCTGCACAAGTGAATTAATGTATTTGTTATCTTAATAATTTTAAAATCCCTGCACCTTTTAACAAATGTGTAATTTTTTTGAAATTGTAATTTTATAGGAAATTTGTTGCAATTTAGGTTTATATGTGAGGTAAACGTCCCAGTAATTTTGACACTAATTTTATTGATTTTTAAATTATTTTAATTAACTGCAACTCTGTTTAATAATATAAGATGTTAAAAATAAATAATTTACACCATTAAATCTTGTTTTGGGCAATATTCAATTGAATTTTTTCTGATTCATTAAAAATAATATTGTGGCAATATTCTGTAGAGATATTGCAGTATTCAGGTCGAATTTTCCTAAAATGTATAGAAGTAATATTCCTGCAGAATTCCACTGGAATATTCCAAAGATAGCACATTTCAATATTCCTTGGAACCAGATACAATATCTCGCGGAACTGTTCCCAATTTTTCAACAAAATATAAAAGAAAGGTTTTTTAAATTGAATTGTCTTAGGATTTCGAAAAGGTCTCTGATTATGATTAATAAACATATAAAATAGCAATAAAAGCAACTAAATAAACAAAAAGAGAATGAACCAAGAAATATTCTAAACTTAAATAAATAATCTGAAGCCAAGATCCTTTTGAATCGAAAACATCAAGCTATTTGAACCAAAGTTTCAGTACGTATTCGTAACCCAGGTTCCACTTTCGTACCAGAAAAGTCCGCTTATTCGTACCGAAATTTCATCAAAAAGGTTAATATACATCATAATAATAAAATTCAAGAATGAAAAGTATGGGTTTTGTTGTTCTATACGAGTTTATATTTGAAGAAGAAACACACATATTGTAGGGAGAGAAATTCTTTCCTCAACAATAACAGAAAAAAAATTATTATTTTTTCCTTAAAAATAAAATGTCTCGTTACTGAAAAATAAGAAATAAAATTTGCAATAAAAGTTTGAGAGATTCGGAAGAAATATAGTCGCAATTTAATTGCTTGTAAGAAGAATACATGAAATGAAGAAACCTGAAACACGGAATGCTATTTCGAGGTTTTCCACCTTTTTATAAGGATTCTCTAGGACTTTCAACTTAACAAGCTCCGGCAATTTCATTCCCACTCCTTTACCTCATTCCCTTAAAGTTCCGCATTCACAGTCCCTTGCAAAGTTTTGCTTTGTTCTACTCCCTGTTACTCGACTAAAACAGGACGGAAATGAATAAATAAATGAATAAGGATACAAATAAATGAGACGTAACAGGAAAGTACGGGCATGGGCATCCGTTGAAAAAAAGTAAAGGAAGTCGTCGACTGCGAATAACAGGTATTACGATATAATCGGAAAGTAATTAAATTCTCATCAACCCCTGCAAACTTTCCCTTTCGATTCACTAAAACGAGCTTATCGAGCACACAGAATAATAATCGTAAAGTAGAAAAAGTACATAAAAGCTGCAGGAGAATGACTTGGATT
Organism: Belonocnema kinseyi; assembly: GCF_010883055.1. Lineage (NCBI taxonomy): Eukaryota > Metazoa > Arthropoda > Insecta > Hymenoptera > Cynipidae > Belonocnema > Belonocnema kinseyi. The sequence goes on along the minus strand of NC_046659.1, from coordinate 75,631,992 downwards.
TTAACTTTCATTTGGATCAGCTCAACTTTTCAACTCTTCTCAATCGATAGCAAAGTAGGAAATTAAAACTGCTATGGGACTGATTTCCTTTCTACTTTTATCCATCGTTATCCCCTTTAATTATCTTTTTAAATTAATTTTACAATTTTCAATATCGGTGATATGAAACATAATCAAAATTGTCACTAAAACGTTCTCTAATGTGAAATTGGAAACCTCTCTGGCACAAATTGATGAATTTAAAATTAACTCTGAAATTAATGAATAATTTGAAGCTAATTAACACAGAAGCTAACTTAAACTGACCAATTATCTATAATTTATTCATGACTGGGTAAATGCAGATGCAATCCGATTTGGATCATTTGGTTGACACATTCAGCCAGGTATAAATATTTCAAAAATATTGAAATAGATCGCATATTTTGAGAAATTCGTTTAGTTATTTTTTTCTAAGATGAAATAGTGTTTCGTAGAAATCTGATTGTCTTGCTATTTGGAAATGTATTTTGTATTGAATGGAATATGCGGAATAAAAGAAAACATTTTCAGTCTCATATTTATAAGAATCAAATAGACAGTCACAGTTCGTATCTGAAAATAGGAACCTTACTATTTTCAGATGACCCCACGGTCAATACAGATTTTCCCGTGAAGAGATATACAGCTGTGCAGTATACTCAACCCGCAGCTGCCATTTCTCCATTATCGAAATCCACAAGACATCTTCTGGTCCCTGAACCAGATCCACGATATTATTATACCCATCGAGCGCACCAAGAAACGATCACAATTGACCGGGAAAATTTAAAACAGGGTAAGTTAGTTAATAAATTTTCAATAACTCCAAAAAAATATACACTATCATCGGTAATTGTTAGTATAACTAGCGCGAGCAATAATAAAAACCAGTGCTGACTTAAAAATGTGATAACTCGTTTAAAACAAGATGTAAAAACATTTTTAAAAAAATCTGAAAAGGTTATGAAATTTTACACCGAATCTACGCCTAATAGAGATATTTTTAACCTTCTAAAGAAAATGTAACGTATGAACAATTTTTTTAAAAAGTGAAGGAATTTTCCGAATTTTGTATCTCGACTTCAACTTGTTACATGGTCTAGGAAAGTTGTAACAAAAATCTATTATTGGCCGTTCGATATGGAATTTCAAACAATTTTCGACAATGGTAACGATTAAAAATTTCAGTTCGACTAAGAGCCACATTTTTATGATGATTTTTGAATTGAATATTTTTTACATGCAACTTAAAAAAAGGTTCGTGACATTTTTTTATTCTTCGATCTCTTATGAATACGGTATATGATTGGACATGTTTTTAAACGGCTCAGCACTCATTTTGCAATTCAACATATTCAACATACACATAATTATTATCCACAACTGGGGTGCCGCATTCCGCATGCATATTCGTAATTGAATTTACTAATTTACTAATTTGTGTAACTAACAAATTGTTTGTAATTGAATGTAATTTGGAACTAAATTTGAATAATATAAGTATAAAAATAGAATATGATATTAACACCGTTAAATTGAAAAACGCAATAAAAAAATATATAAATTCAAATTTATTGTCTAATTGCAGGGGTGGCTGCTTCTTATCGACCAACGCCAGCAACAATAAGAGTTGTAACAGCTTTGCTTGGTGATATCTGCACTGATGATAAAGATTGCACAATCCCGAATAGTGAATGCATTAATGGAGGTTGCATTTGTTTAGATGGATATGCTGAGACCAGTGACAGACAAGAATGTTTTGGTAAGAGCACAACTAAATATTGCATTGAAAACTAAAACAAAAGTTTCAACTAAAATATTTTAAATAATTTCCCACTTAAAAAAAAGTTGTTCAAAACCCTTTACTTATATCAGGGTTGCTACAAACCAGGGTATACTTGAAAATCAGGAAATGCGCGATAAAATCAGAAAGAGTTAACGAACTTTCCAAAAACTAAAGTTAATTTTATTCAAAATTAAATAATTTTGTTAAAACTCATTCTTTGTGGTTGAAAATTCAACTGTGTCATACAATTTTCGCCTTTTCGAGTTAAAAACTTTACTATTTTGATAAAAGTATCAATTATTACATTTTTTTTTTAAATTTACATTTTTGTTTGGAAAATCAACTATTTCGTTCAAACCATTTTTTTGTTGTTAAAGATCCGAAGTTTCAGTTGACCATTTAACTGTTTTGTACGAAATTAATCTCTTTAGCAAAAAATTTGAATCTTTTTATAGAAAAAAAAATTATATGTTTGAAAATTAACCTTTTTGTTTTGAAAAATTATATTTTTTTTTAAGTTTCGACTAGTTAGTTAATCATTCAATTTTGTAGGAAATTAGTTTCTTTTGTGGAAAAATCATATTTTCGGGCTTAAAATTAAAGTTTTTTATAGATAATTCGTCTTTTTAAAAGGCTTTAAAATTGAACAATTTTCTTAACGAAGAACTCGTATTTTTGTTTGAAAAATCAACTATTTTTTCAAATAATTTTTTTTGAGTTGCAGATCCATAATTTTAGTAGAACATGTATGTTTTCTTATTAAAAATGGACCTGCTTGAAAAAAAATTTATCTATTCGGCATAAAAGTTCAACGGTTCGGTAGAAAATTCAACTGTTTTTCTTGAAAATCATATTTCTCATTCAAATTTCGACTATTTTGTGAATAATTAAATCTGGCAGGAAATTAAATTTTTGTGAAAAAGTCTGATTTTCGGGTTACAAATTAAACATTTTTGTACATAATTCGTGTTTAGCTTGTTAAAAATTCGTTTTTCGTCATATTTACTACTTGCGTGGCAAATTTAACTCTTTTATTGCAAATGAATTTTAATTTTAGTTAAAAATTAATTTTTTATTTCAAAAGTTAAATATTTCATTTTCGTTTGAAAATTCATTGAATAAAAGTTAAAAATTGAACTAGTTAGTAGAAAATTAATTTATTTTGGTCAAAAATCCTTTTTTCATTGATAATTCAACTGTTTGCTCCTAAATCTAATAAGCTTCTTCACTGAAAATTTATCTTTTTCCTTAAAAATGTATTTCTGTGCTCGTTTTTGTTTGTTTGTCGAAATTCCATCTATTTTGCTTAAAAACTTAACTATTTGATTAAAAATTAATTTATTTTAATAATATTAACTCCTTTTTTTGTAGAAGCAAAATCATCTTGGTTGAGACTTTATCTTTTTGTTTGTAACTTCGTTTTTTTTGTAGCAATTCAATATTTGTGGTTGAAAATTCAATTATTTGGTAAAAAATTCGTCTGTTTTTGTTTGAAATTTAAAATTTAATTTTTTTATTTGAAGATTTTTAATTTTAGTTAAAAGTGAACTCGTGGCTGAAAATTGAAATATTTGGTTGAAAATTCGTTTTTTCGGGTTAAATTCTTTTTAAATAAGAAATGTAATTACTTCATTTCTACTTGTACCCATTTAGTTTAAAATTCATTTATTTTGTTGAAAATTCCGCTCTTCATAAAAAAATTAATCTTTTTGGTTGAAGATTTTATGGCAGAACAATCGACTATTTGATTTAAAGTTTATCTCTTGGTTGAAAATTCATAACCTCTGCGGTGTAATATATGTGGATTTTCTTTTTTATTGTAAACATTTTTCCTACATAAGATTTTCTAAGATACAGTAATCACCTTACGTACTTTTAGGAGACCCCCTTTTATAATACCGTATGACTCTTATCATTAAATACATTTTGGGGTAAATTTTGAAACAAAAATTTGTGTTGCATTCACATTGTTGATCTCCTCGGTGCACATTTTTTCATACATTAAAGAGAAATTCATAACCGTCAGGAATAATAATAAATTTATTTCGGGAAAAGTCCAGGACTGACAGGAAATTTGAAAATTCATATTTTGTAGCAGCGCTGATATTTAAAAAAAAAACTAAAATGCCCCTTTTTCTTGAATGAAAAATGTACAAAATAAAAAACCTGAATCAGTTAAACAATTACTTCTTAAACCTTGCATTTAACTTGTTATTATTTTGTGAAAAACAATGCTTCAATTGGTCCAACTGAAGTTGTCTGACAGAAAGTAATTTTATTTTCAGCAAACTACGTTCCAGTCACGTCAACAGAAGAATTCCGTGCTTGTTTGTCTTACCCATGTCATATGTCTTCGACCTGTATCGATTTACCTAGTGCTACCTTTGTTTGCATCTGCAGACCAAACTATACTGGTCTACTTTGTGATGAGGAAATTAACAGGAGGGACTATGAAGTCGCTTCTTTCGATGGAAAAAGCTATGTTAGAATGAACAGACTGAAGGCTTACCACAAAGTCAGCATCGAAGTTGAATTTAAGACCTACGCTGATAATGGAATTCTTATTTATAATCAACAGAAAACAGATGGAAGTGGTGACTTCATTTCTTTAGCAATCGTTGATGGGTACATCTTTTCTAAGTTTCTAATAATTTTGATAAAACATTGTGCTTTTAACAAAATTTATAATCCAAATTGTACACTCTTTATAGCATCTAATCAAGGAACTCCTTTCTAATTTTTAGATACGTCCAATTTAGATACAACCTAGGAAATGGCCCAGTGATTCTAACATCTCCGGAAAAAGTACAGATGAAAACTTTCCATCGAGTTGCTGCGAAGAGGTACTACAAAGATGGCGTCTTAATTTTTAACGATGGGGAAGATATCGCTGGTCAGAGTCAAGGAATGCTAAAGTCTTTGGACTTGAATCAAGACACCTTCGTTGGAAACGTACCTACAAATTTCACCAAGTAATTAGATTTATCTTAAAAATCTCATTCAGAATTTGACAAATGGTTCCAGAAACTAATGAATTCTTCAACCCTATTTTCAGAATCTATGAAAACATTGGTACAAATCAAGGTCTGTTGGGGTGCATCCGAAAATTAAAAATTAATAGGATGTCTGTTGATCTTCACATTGGCCACGACAAAGATGTTCTTGAAACGTATCGCATAAAGGAGTGTGGAGACAATGCTTGTTCAAATCTCCCATGTAAAAATGGAGCCACATGTCAACCAATTTTTGAAGAAGACCTCTGTGACAATCGCGAATGTGACAAGCCACAGAAAAAGGGAAAAGGAAAAAGGAAAAGTGGCATGAACATTGTCAGATGCAAAGGTTCTCACTGTAAGTCAATTGAACAAAAAAGGTCCAGGAAGAATGCCAAAAAACGTTGCTCGACTTCAGATTGTGATTACAATTTCGACCTTGATTTTAACTACAGTCATGAAAACTATGCTGTGGCGAAATACGAGCCTCCTGAGTATAAATGCATATGTCCTCCCGAATATACGGGGAAAAATTGTGAGCAATCTTTGGATCCTTGCATGGGAGAACCTTGCCAACATGGCGCAACTTGCGATATTTTGCCACAGGGTGGTTATGTATGCAAGTGTCCTCCTGGAAGAACTGGAGAACACTGTGAAATTTGTAAGTAGAATCATGAATTGAGAAAATAAGTTAGGGAAATTTGGTAATAGTTTATTAAGACAAATATCATTTATTTCACAGTGGATGCCGAGTTGACAGAGTTTCTGATTCCTGAGATGAAAGGCGACGGTTTTCTCGAACTTCCATGCCTGGAGGGTGTCTCCAAAGCGTTCTCGATAGAACTATGGTTCATCACACAAGCAAATGATGGCCTTCTTCTCTACAATGGTCAGCTAAATAATGGAAGAGGCGACTTCATCAGCTTGAACCTCGTTCATGGCAAGTTGGAGTTCCGGTTTAATCTTGGTAGTGGAATAGCCAATATTTCATCTCCTGATCCTGTAACTCTGGGTAGTTGGCATTGTGTTAGGATTAGCAGACTTGGAAGGGAAGGTTTGCTTCAACTTGACGATGGAACTCTGGCAAGAGGATTGTCAGGAAGTCCACTAACAGAGTTGAATCTTGAGACCCCACTCTATGTTGGAGGTGTAAAGTGAGTGCTTAAATTTATTAATTTACTGGGGCTAAATCCGAATTTTATCAGTGGTACTGAAAGTTTTGTGAAGTGTCTTAAAAGGAAGATATCATGAACCTTGTTTTTTTATTTATCAATGCTGCTTATTTTAATTTTCTTGTTTCCAGACACTGGCGAGAAGTTCATCGTCTAGCTGGAGCCTATACTGGACTCCAAGGAGCAATTCAAAGGCTAATGGTGAACGGTAAGACGTATCAGAATCTCGCTGCGAATTTCACTCAGCACAATACCGAAGTTTACGATGGACTACCTTGTCCCAGTAATGAAAATCCTTGTCACAATGGTGGAGTTTGTTTGCCTCTTCTAAATAGTTACCTTTGCAAATGCGCTAGTGGATACAATGGACTGCACTGTGAATTTTGTTAGTACCTATCCGTCTCCCATAAAAAGTTCTATTGTATTTAATGGATTCTAATTAAAAGACGTTTATTTAATAAAATGTTTACAGTCATGGGCTATGATGTTTCTGGCGGAGAAATAGCAGAAAGGCCTGTTCGGTTCAACGGCGAAAACTTCCTTCAATTCAAGCATCGATTCGGAAGGAGGTAAATAATTAAATTTTATTTATCAATGGAATTGTTTTACATAATATGAGAAGTAAATAATTGTGAATGAGACTAACGATTGGTGTTTGTGTGAAACTTTTACTAACCCCTATTTTTAACTAATTCTTCTTGCAATTAGTGCTAATTCTACTAACATAACTATGGAAGAGTACAGTGATGATTCTTACTCCGACTACGACTTAGAGGAAGATATCGACTATGAATATGAACATTATGACTATACTGAGTAAGTGAATTTGGAAAAGCTTTTCAATCTTCATTAATATCTGGAGGAAAGCTTCTTTTAAAATAAACGGAATTAAATATTTAAATTGTCTGTCCAGAATATGCATTTGGAGTCTAGAAGTTTTATGCTTAAGTTCAATTATTTCATAATCAGGTCAGGCAGATTCTGCATTATTAATTGAATGAGTCTATCAATTAAAAATTGCAATCTTCTTGAAATACGCTGCATAGAGTTGGTTATTTATTATGTATAAAGATAAGAATTACTCATACTATGCCACCTAATTCTTATGTAATTTGCTTATTCCTTTTATAGCATGTATTTTTTCGATAGATTGTAGCATACAATATGGAATAAGTTTAAATATATTTTTTGTTTTTTATTATAAGCGTTATCTTATTTTTCAGACGAAGGGGACAACAGTCGAATAAATTCGAGCTAAGATTAAGAACCACACATCCAGAAGGTCTGATTGCCTGGATTGGAAGAGGAAAAATTGAACATCTCACCTTGGCTTTACACGGAGGATACATTGTCCTATCGTACAAAAGCAAGCATGAAGAAATTTCTCTGACAAGTAGAGTACGTGTCAATATTATAAAATCAAAATTATACAATTTTTTAAATTTTCTATCAACCTTTCCGGTTCCGTGATAATTTTTCAGGGGTTGAACTCGTCTAGGATATCTCTAGAGGTACTCTTTGAAGCCGTAAACCATTTAAAAAACTGGAGGACGTATTCATGTGATTTTCATAATCAGAATATAAAATGTGTCCATCAGGTTTTTTCGTGGACGTCTAGCTGAAACTTCTAATGGGTCTATTGTTATTCTAAATGGGAATAAATATTTGACATCGCGTAAGGGCGTGGTCATTATTTTTTTAACTAAGGACTCAACAATTCCATGTTGCTTTGCAAATTTATCTTCTTTAGTTTAAAATTTAAATATTTAATTGAAGATAAATCTTTTGCGGTAACAAATTTATTTTCTTAGCAAAAATTTATCTGCTTTTTTGAAAATTTATTTCTTTGCTCAATTATTAGTTTTTTATTATTGCATTTTTTAACTAAAAATTTAACTATTCCATTTTTGTCGGTTGCTTCGTGAAAATTTCACATATTTCTTTTATAACATATTTTATTTAGTTAAAAATTTATTGATGTAAGGAAAAAAATTTACTATTACGCCAAACATACGTTTTTATAATTAAACTTTTTTTTATTTTTATTTGGAATCTTCTATTTTTTAGTAGAAAATTCGTTTATTTTGTTTAAAAATGGTCTTTTACATAGAAAACTAGTTTTTGGTTTGAAAATTTAATTATTTAAAAAAAAATTTCACTTTTTGGTTGAATATTCATAATTTTAGTTTTAAAAAAGCTAATTTCTTCTGCTAAATATTTTAATAATTCATTTTTTGTAGAGAATTTATATTTTTTATATAATTTTAATCTTCTTGGTTAAAAATTCGTTTGTTTGATTGAAAATGGACCTAATTCGTTGAAAACGTACTTTATTCGGTTGAAAATTAAGTTTTTGTTACTGTTAACTCAATTTTAGGTTAAAGTCTCAACTATTTTATTGAAAATTAATTTGTTTGTTTTAAGATTCATTGTGATCGTTAATGTAACTATTTATATTTTTCTTTAAATTTTAACTTTATTAATTAAAAATTGATTAATTTTGTTTAAAAAATTCTCCTATTTAGATTTAAAATTAAATTTATGTTTTCGGGTTAAAAATTTAACTGTTTTGCGGCAAATTCGTATATTTGGCTTGAAAATTGAACATTTTGGATAAGGTTTTTTTTTCTTTATTAAATAAAAAATCTCTCTTGATTAAATATTTAACTCTCTTGTTTAAAATTGATGTTTTTGGTTTTAAAAAACAGTTTGTTTGGTTTAGGATTCAACTAACTTGTTGAAAATTCGTATTTTTGTTAAATTCAACCCTTTTTCATATAAATTTAAAATATTTATAGTGGAAATATCAACTATTACAAATTTGTGGAGAATTGATTTTATTATCGAGGATAAATCACTTTGGATGAAAATGTTGTTGAAAATTCTTTTTTTCTTGGTCGAAAGTCAATTTTTTCAACTGAAAATATAATCTATTCATTTTTTGTTTTACAAATATCTTTTTGTGTTAAAAACCCAACTATTTCGTTGAAAATTCATGTATTTTACGTATGTTTTACGGAATTTGTGGATTATCCCTTATGAAATTTTATCTGACTGTTGCCAACAAAAGTGTTTAAAATAAATTTTTAAAAAATACATTTTTTGCATCAATATTATTTATCTCCTAGGTGTAAGGTTGTTTTTATACCTTCAAGAAGAATTTTAGAATGGTCAAGGAAAATAAAAAAAATTGATCAGTGAGAAGTCAGAGACAGTCGCGGAACTTCAAGATTGGCATTTTTGAGCAACCCCGGGTGTAACCGTATTCAATAAATTGTAATTAAAAATCATAATGTGCGGAATTTCTAAAAATAAAACAAAGAATCCAATGACTAAATTTGGACAACAACCATAAAACGTTCCTATAGCAATTGAAAAAAGATAAAAACTTTCCTAAAACAAAAATTTTTTTTTTACCAAAATAAAAAAGAAGAAAGAAAAATAAGAAGGCAATCAACCAAATTCCCTTCTTTCTTTCTTTTCATTTCTTTCGTCTTGTTTATTTTTATTATTATCATATAATAATAAAAAATCATTAGTAAAAAATAATCACAAACGTTTTGGCACTCATACAGCACCCTTATCGAAGCGAGAAAATGTTGAGCAGGCAGAAACAGCAACGAAACAGATTATTTCTTGCGAATATTTTTTTACTGTTTTTTTATAATAATAAAAATAAAAAATACGCATAAAATGAAAAAGGGAAGGAAGGGGATTTGGTATTTTCTTTTTTAGGAAAATTTTTATCTTTTTTTCAAATTGCAATAGGGACATTTTATGGTGGTTGTCCAAATTTAGTCGTTGAATTCTTGGTTTTATTTTCATGAATTATGTAAATAAACTTAATTAATGTCCATTCAATAGGTTTTTAAATTTGATTTTAATCACATTTAAATTTCTTAAAATAAAAAAAGTATAATTCCTTTTTTTCAGGAGAAAATTGATGATGGCGTGTTCCATCACATACGAGCTTCCAGGAGACGAAAAGCAACAATAATACAAATCGACGACGAACCTCCTGTGAAAATGGCAACGGAAACCACCGTCATAATGACGAATGGGAAACTATTCGTAGGCGGAAAGCCAGGATTCCACGGGGTTAAAGGGTGCGTCACGGACTTCATCGCCGATAAAAGAAGAATTCCTTTGACGAGACGAAAAATTGAATTTTGTCACGACAATGACGTATGATAACGAGCCACTGACGATTGATTCGTCTGATAAAAGTTTCGATTCTTCGCTGGCTGCTGGACTTCCACCAGGAATCGCTCCACCTGCGAGCTGACCAGACATCAGCAAGAAAGTATTACACGAAAACCAAATGTTCTCTGACCTCAAAATTCTCCAAGTCGTCTACAAGAAAAATAAGTCTGATAATAATCGATCGACTGTGCCTCGTAGCCGTTTAACGATTTATCGAGATCGAGTGATGAGTTCAAGTGCTACGTTTTCATCGAAGGACAATAATATATTTTTAAGGAAAAGAGCTGCGAACACCCTGTATGTATGATCGCAAATATAAATATACAAAGTATATATACAAATATAAATATTAAATATAAATAGTAGATATAAAAATTGAATATAAGTATGAGATATAAATATATGAATGATATATGTGAATAAGTAGTAACCTACGGAAATTTAAAGCGTATACGTACAATTTAGACTCGAGTAAGTTGGCAAGAAATTAAACGAACAAGAAAAAAAGTGCAAGAACTTTAGCCCTTAACTAGCTGCTGACGCACCTAAACAAGTTACGATGCCAAGACTGACTAATACGGATGAAAAAAAGAACTTAATCAGTGTTATGTTTGAGTGTTCGGTAGAGAGATTTATCATTGTGGATTCCCTAGATAGAAATAAGTATTTTAAATGACTGTTGATTTATGCCAGTAGAGACCACATTGTTTAAGATAGGCGAGGCTTTTTATAAAAAAAACCGACGAGAAATAGTTTATATTAAAAATGAGATTCTAGACGAAGTAGTTATAAAAATATTGATATTACATTCCATGCAATGGATACCTCTCGAACATAATTTCTACTTAGGATAACTCGTACACACAAACGTATGCTTTAAAACGAGATTAACAATGATTATCACACTAGGAATATTATTGCCGCCTGTGAAACGAGTGTGAGTGAAAAAAGTTAAACATATGTGTATATTGTCTGCGTGTGAATCATGATACTTGAGATTGTAAATAATATTTTTTAAATTGAAATTTTTCTGAGAAAATATCTTCTTCTTCGCTGCGCTGGAATCGAAACCCAAAACTTCCGATTGCCGCTCGGATTTTTTTCCCTTAAGCTACTAGAGAGATCGAAAGAAGAATCGTTTGTCATAAATAAATGCATTATTTCGTCGGATGTTACGTATTTAGATTTGTCAAGGAATCTGTATTATCATCAGAAAATAACATAAATTCTTAAAGTCTTTTCAGACTAGATGGAGCGATACATTAAAAATTTGTTTATGAAAAAAGATCTTCTCGTGTGCTTTTCCCGCTTAGAAGGTCTTTTTTCGACAGAAAAAATTTAATTACAGATAATACAGATTCCTTAAAAAAATTGAAGTACGTAAAATAACGCATGTATTTCTGAAAAAAGATTCTTGTTTCGATCTCTGTAGCAACTGAAGAGAAAAGCGCCCGATCGGCAATCGGAAGTTCTATCGTTCGATTCCCAACGGAGCGAATGGGAAGATCATTTTTTCAGAAAAAATTTAATTAAAAAATCTTTTAATTAATAGTTCCATCTAGTCTGAAAAGACGTTAAGAATTTCTGTTATTCTCTTACGATAATACAGATTCCCTGTAAATAATATTGATAAGCTAGTCTACTCCATGGATGGTGAATTATCTGCCGCTTACTGTACACATAGAGTGTAATATATATCACCTAATGATCGTAACGACCTAAGTCAAACTTAGTTCAAAACTCAGTCTTCGGGCTTACAACGACATAATTTTCACGAACGTTTTCCATTTTTTAATTTTTACGAAAGTCTATTGGAAAAGTAGATTTTTTGGAAATAAAATGTTATAGGGATGAGGATAGAGGTTTTGATGCTTTTTGAATTGCACTCAATTTACTGTGACCGACAATCAATTTGTCAAATATAAATTGACTTTTAATCAGATTATAAGCTCTGCATGCAATTTAGAGATAAGAAACTGAGAAAAGTAGAAAGAATTGATCTCTTATTTAGCTTAGGAGCCGTACTTAAATTATGTAACCTGCCCCAGAAATTATTTTAAATCTATTAACTTATTTTAAACACTAAAATATCTTTTCTACTATAAAAGATAACTTTTTAGCTAAATGTTTGAATTTTGAACGAAGTTATTAAATTTTGAACATAATAGTGTAATTTTTAACCTGAAGGATAAATCTAAAGGATTTTTAACCTAAAGGATAAATTTATATTTAAATTAAAAAGGATGAAATTTATACAGCGAAAAAGAATTTTTAACCAAAAAAAGAGGAATTTTCAACCAATAAAGATTTTTTACTCGAGAGAGAAATAAAACTTATCTAAATATAAATTTTCAAGCCAAAATATGTATAACTTTTCAGCAAAAAAATTATTCTCCACGAAATTAATTTATTTTCACCGAGCAAACATGAAATTTCAAACCAAGTCACATTTCCTGTTTAAAAATTCATTCCAAAGAAAAAAATGATTTTCATCCAAACAATTAAGTTCTTAAACCGAAGATTATTTTTTAATAAAATAGTTCCTCTTTAAACGAAAGAGATGAATTTTGAACTAAAAATACAAATCTTCTAGAAAATAATTATTTCTTAACAAAGTGATTAATTAAATCTTTCAAAAAAAGCAGTTGGATATTCAAGCAAACAAGAATAATTTTAACAAAAAGGTTGCATTTTTCTGGAAAAAATGATATTCTAAAACAGATAAATTTTTTAATTGAAAAGATAGATTTTGAAACAAAGAATTACATTGTTGTTGTTAAAAGAGATTTCAGTTGACTTTTGACGATCATAATATAAATTTTGTATCAAAAACTAAGTTTCTACGAAAAGAATTGAATTTTTAATCCAAAAAGACAAATTTAGCAAAAGAAAGGATGACTTTTTAACAAATTTGTTGCATTCTCTTACAAATAATTACAATTTCATCCAAAAAAATATTAAATATCTCTTAAAACTGATTCATTTTTATTGAAACAAATGTTTTAAAAAATAGTTTAATTTTCATGCGACAAAGATTCCAGTGGACTTTAAAAAAAAAACGAATTTTTGTCTACCAAAACGGATAAATGTTCAGGAAAATAGTTGAAGTATCTACTAAATAGTTGCACTTTTATCCAAGAAAGTTTAAATTTTGACTAAAATATATGTATTTTTTTAAAAAACGACACTTTCTTTGAGTTCAAATTTTATCCAACAAAGATTTCAAATAATTTTTGAACGCCAAAATATAAGTTTTAAAAAGAAAGTAAATTTTCAATGAAATAGTAAAATTTTCAACAAAAAAGTCGAATTTTCAACCAAGAAGTATAACGTTTTAACAAAATAGTTTAATTTTCAACCAGACAGTTGCATTTTTAGCCGAGGAAGATAAAATTTCTCTTAAAACAGATGAATTTTTAATTAAAGAAAAATATATTTCAAATAAAAGTTGAATTTTCCTACAGAAAATATTTCTGTTCCGATTGCAACACGAAAATACTCAATTTAAACAAAAAGTACATTTTTCTCTCATAGTTCAATTTCCAGTTAAACAGAAGAGTTGTTTTCAGGAAAGCTGAAATTTATTTTAAAACAGATAAATTTTTAAAAAACCAAAATAAGAATTGTAAACCATAAGTTAATTTTATCCTTTATAGTCGGATTTTTGACTAAAAAGCATCACTTTTTAACAAGACTTTTAAATTGCCAACCAAGCAGTTGCATTTTTGTTCACGCAAAATGAAAATTTTAATAAAACAGGTGAATTTTGAAATTAAAAAGACAAATTATCAGAAAAGGTCGAATTTGTATCCAAAAAGATTTCAATTGACTTTTCAGCACAAAAATAGGAATTTCAAAAAAAAGTAAATTTTCTAGGAAATAGTTTAATTTTCAAGAAAATATTTTTATTTTCATTCAAGAAAGATGCAATATTTCTACTAAAAGATATGAACTTTAAAAACAAAAAGAACATTTTGAAGAAAAATAGTTTTCTTCAAAAAAAAAAAAAATTTCAGTTCATTTATCAGCAACAAAATGTGCATTTTTAACAAAAGGTCCATGTTCCAAAAAAAAAGTTGAATTTTCGCAGTTGATGTCTTTTAGAAAATTGTTAAAGTTTTAAGCAAAGAATAAAATTTGAAACTAAAAATATAATCTTTAGGAGGAAGTTTTTGCGAATTTTCAAAAATTACGTACAAGATTGTAGGACACGCCTCCTCCTCTTTAAGCTGTTACGTAATTTAAGTACGAACCCTTAACGATAGTTTTTGTCTTATTGATCTGAAAAATTATAATTCCCTGGAAATAGTTTCAGAATATCAGACCGAATTTTTACACATATCAATTATTTATTCTGTCTGTGATATTGTAGGTGAAACTTCCCTATAATGTTTTCTTTCCAATAAAGAAAACCTAACACACACAATCTTCCATTATTTAGTTTAGTTTCCGTGGAACTGAAATTTGTACCTAATTCGAAAGTTTCTACACTTTGCTACATTTACCTAAAATGAATTTCGACAAATTTTTAAACTGACTTTGTAAATTCTCAGATATTCGATTCAGTCAGTTTTTATAGTGAATTATAAGCATATCAAAATTTAAGAAATCGAATAAATAACTAGTCAACGAAAATTTGATTTAACCCCACAAATCTGTAACTTCAATATTTGCAAAAGTGTAGACTATAGATATATTCACAAAAAATGAGCCTATGAATGTTGAGATTGAAAATCTCATTAATGATTGCAAATTGCGAAAACTGTAATTGTTAAATATTTATAGAGCAAGTTGTATACTTGTATAGCAGCTTGAGCTATATGTGTGTGTTTCTGCAAATTTGGATGAGCAGGTGTAGCTTTGTAATAAACTTAGGCGAAAAAATCTGCGGTGTTTGTATCGAAACGAAAATTTATCTTTCAAGCAATCTTACATATCCTGCCACTATATTTAGAACTTGTCCTAAATTTTTGTGATCTTTTACACCATATCTGTCTTCTTGTAACGATGCATATCATCCGTATCGATCATTATCAACGACCAATGATGACTCGAAATCGAGGAAAAGAAAACAGAAGAGAAATCTTATAACATTGTCTTCGAAACTTGTAAAAAAATATGTGTTTTTAGAAATAAGTCTTTAAGAAATTACTTCTTCAAATGGTTTCTCTTCTCTTAAACGTGGTTAACTAGTTTTTAACAATTGAGCTAAATGTACAATTTTCAAAATAACTGTTTTCAAATTCGATTTTTTTAAACCTGGAGTCTTCCAAGTTTCAAAACAAAAATAGTTTTCCAGCTCAATTAAAAATGGGTCTTTAAACCATTGAAGGAAAATTCTTCTACTACTGCCATCCTAGACATGAACATTGCTTACACGAAAGTATGCCAGAGAATTTCAGGACCACAGCGATTAGTTTAGAAGTTGTATAACTAAGTGACGAAATTTTTACTTTTAAAGCTAGTTCGAAACTTTTCTCGTAAGTTATTCTGAGTTTCGTAATTTATTATAACACGTGGAATGCAAACACTGTAAAATGTTCGTTCTTCACAATTGCGATTGAATCCTGCTACTGCGCAAAAAAAGCGCCTTGTAAAGTGACTGTATATACAAACAATATATAAATTATGCGATTATGTTTAGACTTTTTCAAGTCCTTTATCCCAAATTCAAAAAATAATCCTTCTCTAAAAAATAATTGTGTCAAGAAATTTTCGAAAGCGTAGTCGCGTTACCTGAATGCCGATTGAACTATTGGAAAATTTTTTTAAAGAAATTATGTGAAATTCACACACATACTCAAGAATTGACTTTCAGTTGAAGGGTCGTGACAAAAATTGTCACATTCTTTTGCATGACAGGACTTAAGAAATTTATGGTTCAATCATTTAAAATCTTGTTATTACAGTTTCTATAAAAATTAATTATTTTTAACAAATCAAAATGAAATATACAGCAATATAGTTAAATTTTCAATCAAACTGAGGAATCTTTGGCTTTAAAAAATGAGGTCTCCACAAAAAGGGTAACAATTGGGATTTCCATAAAAAAATATTTTAATTTTCAATAAAAATACTGTTTAAATCAACCAAAAAATGCGACTTTTATATAATAGAGTTAAACTTAAAGCCAAGAAAAATGTTGTATTTAATAAATAAAAAAATGTCAGTCAAAATGTAGAGTTTCTGAGTCATAAAAACGAATTTTGGCAAAAAATTTGAATTTACAACCAAAAATATATATTTTCTACTAAAATAATCAATTTTCAAGCGAAAATAAAATAGCAAAATTGTTGATCTAAAAATTGATTTTCAACTAGAAAAAAACGAATTTTTGTATATTTTT
Organism: Belonocnema kinseyi; assembly: GCF_010883055.1. Lineage (NCBI taxonomy): Eukaryota > Metazoa > Arthropoda > Insecta > Hymenoptera > Cynipidae > Belonocnema > Belonocnema kinseyi. Next base: position 75,615,471 of record NC_046659.1, on the reverse strand, counting down.
AACCAATAATATAAGATTTGTCTAAAATGATGCATCTACAATAAAAAATTAATTTTTAACCAAATACAGTGAATCTCTGATACTGGACCAATTTTGGGACTGACCTTGGTGGGGAATTATACAGATAGAGGGCCGTTTTGTAGAAAAGTTTAAATAAATTTTTAAGGAATTAGTCACATAAAATACACTTTAATAATTCTATACTTATTAAACTTTATTACAAATTTAATTTACATCTAATTTTCAAATTTAAAATGATTAATCAACAAGAACATGAGTTTTTAACAAATTACTTCCACTTTCAATTATGCAGTTCAAATTTGTACCATAAAAAAGTTTCTCAGTCTCTATTCACCTTTAGCTAAAAATTTGCAAATTGAATCAAATAGTTATATCAGAAGATGAATCATGGGACCAAAGTGAAATTCACGGGACGTGTGAAAAAAGATTTGATTTAAATACCCGGTAAATTTCAGACTTTTTCATTTTTCATCTATCGATCTTGAATAAAACCATTTTTGCTCAATTTGATCTTAAATAATAATGTTAAATATAAGTTCCTCTCGAACTCAAAAAACAAAATTTTTACATGAAAGCAAAATAATGTAATAAGTTTATGTGACAAGTATGCCCAGAAAAGACGGTTAATTGAGCCAGGCAAAAAATCCGAATCAAATTCAAATAGTCGAATTTCATTGTACCTTGATGAATAGTTCATCCGAAAATACCTTGAACAAGTATTTTTGATGTCTTTTAATTCTTAAAAAAATATTAAAAGTACGATGTCTTCTGTAAATCATATACAAAATTCTTAAATCATACAAGTTTTCCTGTAAAATCTATAATAAAAGATTAGGATATGAATAGAGTTAATTTTCTAAAGGAAGGGTAACTAGTGCGCGCTTAGCATGCACAGTTTTCTAGTTTTTTTTTAATTCAGAGTCATTGGGGTTGGAAAAAAAATTTTGAGTTTTGTAAAAACATTTTTATTAGTAGTATCCTATATCACGTTTCCTATCCATTCTTGATTTTCAAAAAATATGTACACCACATTTGCATCTTTTCATTCATTCTTCTCAATTCACTCATTTACTAATCTTAGTTCATACTTAGAAATTGTTCTTCACACTTTTTCATGATAAAGAATACTTTCTCTCGTAGGTGATGAGAACGTAAAAAACAGTAATTTACAGATTTTAGTGCAATTGATTTTAACCCGTAGCGTTTCATATAAATTACACGATGAATATTCCGCTTAAAAGTAGGAATTTCTTTAAATAACAAAAAATTTTATTAACTTGGTGGAGCCTCTTTTGCCATATCTTCCAACCTTTGCCTGAAAGTTTCTCTGATTTCTTTGATGGGTTTCAATAGGAAAATTGGTACGTTGTCGTCCCTCCTCTGTAAAATAAATTTATTATGAATTCAAAATAATTTATCTACAAAATTATACTTCTTTGTAATTGAGGTTTAAAATCAGCTCGAATTCAATTTTGATATCTTTATAATTTTTTCTTCATGTCTTTTTGATGATGAATTTTGTTTTGATTTTATTACCTGGAACAAACATTCTCCCTCGAATTCGACTAGTTTTTGCTTCCTGGCCCGCAATAAAAGTCCAACGCACTTATCATTGATGTAATTATAAATGTTGAAGAGGTCGCCAAAAGTTATTCCCATTACGTCAGGCTGGTCCCGACAAGGTGTTCCATTTTGGTAGATAATTTCGCAAAGCTCCAGAACTTCTTTGACGATGTGAGCCGAAGCTTTGCGGCCTCGAATGTCCGAAAGTGAACCAGCAACTGGTCTAAAAATAAATGATTATTTACTATATTGGACATACACGAGATATTAAATTTTGATTTACTACGAAAGAAACTAACGCGAAAAAAAATTGTTTTTAAACCTCGAAATAGTTTTTTGGAAAGCTTTATTTACTAATTTATTAATAACCAGTATATCTAACACATTTTAAATCAGACAGATTTTGCACTGCCAGTCACAACATTTCTCAGAGACAAAATAAACAGTTTTTAAAGGAAATTGAGCGACACTTATTTATCTGCTTTGAGAAAAAAATATTCACTCAGAAAAATTTGAAAGAATTTCGAAATCGGCAACGATTTGTTTGAAAATATAAATAAAAGTTTTCATAGGAAATCCAGGCCTAATTATTTTTGCCAATTTTTTTATTAGTTTTGCCTTCTGTAAGGAAAATATCCTATGATTTTTATTTGGGCTAAACGGTTTTCGAGACTGAAACATTTTTTTCTAAAAACTGAAGCTTTGGATTTATTTGCGGAAAAACACAGGATCTGTTCCATAATAAATGAAAAATATAAATTCAGTCCTACTACTTATAGAACAAGTCATGTAATATATACGAAAAGGTTTAGATAAAAGTTCTGCAAGAAATTTCTCTTGCTCTTTTATTATCTTAAATCATTTGAGATAAAAAAATGTAATTAATTAAACATTTAAATTTAAATATTTGAAAAAACTCCCTGCTTTTATATGAGTGACCTTTGGAAAACCTTCCAATTTTGGCGATACCATTTCAGAAGCGACATTTTGGGCGGAAAATTTATAAAATAATTAATTATGCGGAAAGAAATAAAATAACAAACTGCCCAGCGAATTTTTTCTGGATTTAAGAAATTTAACTATACATGGGTCGTTTTCTCTTTCTCTTTCATTTCATATAGTATTCGTACACACATCCCAGGTGTGGCTCAAATTTTTTAATGCGTAAAAATTTTGCTTGTTAGTTTATAGTTTTTACATTAATAAGTATTTTAAAATTTTCTTTATGACAAATTTCAATTCTGAGAAGGTGTCAACAAAATTTAGGAGTTTTATGCACTATTTTTTATAAGTTTTTGTAATTTTAACAAATTATGTAGTTATATAAAGTTTTTTTTACTTGAATTACTTTTAGAAATTCTTTTTATTAGTTATTTGTCTAAATTCTTCAGTTTTTCTATTATTAGTAATAGACTATTAGTAATATTTTTTTATTTATATGAGCATAATGAACACGAAAATCAAGAATTTCTCCATTTAAAAAATTGTTTAGTAATTGCTTTGATTTCCTTTTAAAAATGTTTAGTTATTGAAGCAATTTATTGGTTTAATTTAAACTATATTTTTCTAAACAAAAGTACGTGATCGTGTCAATTTTATATTGGCTAAATCATTTTTGAGACAGAAAGCATTTTTTCCTGTAAGTCCAATTTTTGAATACTTCCGGTCAGCGGTGCAAGAAATTACGAAAAAGAGCCAGAAACATTTTTTGTGGAACTCTTCTAGGTGTGCGAACTTTTAAGTCAATCTTGTTGTATTATTAGTTGTTTTCAAGAAAAATACAAGAGTTTTATTATATACAAAAAATATTCTGGCCATAAAAATGATTTGGTTAGCATAAAACTGAAAGGAGCTTTTTCTTTTATGAGGCCAAATTCAACAAATAAATTACCAAATTTGTCGAAATCAACTTCTTATATTTTTAAACAAATCGTCGTCACTTTGTTAATTTTGAATCTTTTAAAAATTCTCCTACCGATTTCGAAAGAAGACGGTATAAATCACCAGAATTTTTAAATTAAATTTTAATGTGTGAATTATATCAAAGAGTGTAAAAAAAACAACTTAAAAGCTACATATTTTGTCGCCGAGCCTTTCTGTGATTTCAAATAAAATCTCTTTCATTTGAAATGGATTCGATGAGAAGATAAAGAGAATAAATTTCTTACCTTCCATATTCTTCTTTTGAGAATTTTGGCTTGTCAATATTCAAACCGGAAGTGAATGGATTTTTGGCTTGACCACTCTGGTGATTGTTGGCATGTTGGTTGAACAGAGCCACCTTAGCACCCAACGATTCCTAAAACAAACAAATTAGGAGAAAATTACTTGTAAATTATTTAAAATAATTAATTAATACGAATTCATTTATTGTTAATATAATATTTATTTTACCATCAAACAGTTTAAATATTTTTTCTCGAGTATCTCACTCACTTTCAACACAATGTGCGGAACTGACTATAAAGCAAAGTGAAATATATGTTGCTCAAGCGAGATTAGTTGCACAGAAAAGGCTTCTAAGTTCAAATCCATCGATAAGTAGAAATTACCTCGACTGCAATTTCCGCGTGCTTTTATCGTTTCAAGGTTGAAATTGTTTATTTTACTTTATTTAAGTTTTAATGAAAAATTAAATATGAGAAATTATAATCAAAATCAATAAAAGTTTAGGACAATTTTTTATTTGCACTCTCTGAATTTCAATATTTATTAAAATTATTATTCATAAGTCTATAAATGATCGAAATTTCGATTTATTTATCTCAGGCTGAGCAGTCTTTCAGAACAGAAAATCCAACTATTTTTTGTCGAAAATGTAATTATTATGTTGACAATTTAACAATTAGGTTAAAAAGTCATGCGTTTTGGTAAATAATTCGTCTTTTTGGTTAAAAACTCGACAACTTCTGTAAAAAAATCAACTACTTGGTTTAAAATATACTTTTTCATTGAAAATAAATATTTTTCATATTGAGAATTTAACTATTTTCTAAGAAATTCATGTTTTTGGGTTAAATACGTAATTACATTTTTAACAAATTCATCAACTTTGTTAAAAAGGCACCCTTTTCCTTGAAAATTGGACCGTTTTGGTAGAAAAATAATCTATTTTGGTTCACAAATTCGATTATTCGGTTAAAAATCCACTTTTTCATGAAATATTCATATTTTAAAGTTGAAGATTTGATAGTTTTGTAAAAAAATTAATCTTTTTTTCGGGGTTTAAAGTTCAACACTTTTCTAAAAAAATTCATCTTTTATAGTTAAATATGTAATTATTTTGTTGAAACAATCAACGACTTGGTTAAAAAGTTATCCCTTTTCATCAAAAATTCTTCCCTTGGCTTGAATTCAACTGGTCTGGTTGAAAAAATCGAATACTTAAAAAAAAGACTTTTCTATTAAAAATTAACATTTTTGGGTTGAAAATTCCGTACTTTTGTGAAAAATTCATCTTTACGGATTGAACGTATATTTATTGTTCTGAAAACTCAACAATTTTATTAAAAAGTCATGTTTTTTCAAATTGAAATGTCGTCTCTTCGGGATTTTATAGGAAATTCGTCTTTTTTAATTAAAAACTTAACACTTTTTAAACATTTTCTTTCTCGAATAAAAAATCTTTTTTGGTAACAAATAGAAATCATTTATTAACATGTTTTTTTGTTTTGATTTAAAAATTAATCTATTTCAGCCGAAATTTCATCTTTCTTTGGTTAAAAGTGCAAATTTTTGCTTGAGAATCAATCTTCTTTGTTAATGATTCATTTAGTTTATATCAAATCAGTTTTTTTTCTTTAAATACAACTTTTTTTTATTTGAAATTATATTATTTTTGGTAAGAAATATCGACTATTAGAATTTGGGTTGAGAATTCATCTTTTTTGTAGAAAATGTAACTGTTTCTTTGAATACAAACTGTTTTATTTAAGAATTAAACTATTTTGTTTTAAATTAATTGTTTCTCTGAGAAATTTAACTTTTTTATTTAAAATAAAAATCATTTTTTTATTAAAATATCAACTATTACACTTTAAGTTAAAAAATGCATCTTGTTTGACTAAAAATTTAACTATTTTCTTGAAAATTATTTTTTAAATTTTCTTTTAAATTAATTTTTAACAGATAATTGATCTACTCTATTGTGTGTTTCAACTTTCTCATTCTTATTTGAAAATTCATGTATTTTGTTAAAAATTAGTCTTTGTGATAAAAAATTAATATTCTAAATTAAAAATGTACCTTTTATTTAATAAATTAACTCTGTGTTTATATTGTCTGAAATTTCAAACACTTTAAGATATAGCACGAAAAGTACAAAGTTGATTACTGTTTTTAATTTGAATGAGACTGTTACAATATAAGTATTTTATTATTTCAATCAGTTAATTCAATCAATAAATCAATTATTATTTAATTATAATTTAATTGATTGACTTTTTAATAACTAAAAATATTCTATTGCTTTTGTAATATCCTTGCCCAATAATCTATTGATATTTCATTCAAATGCCTGAGGTTTTCTGCACGTGTAATTATGCAAGAATTTTACTCTATAGCTATCTAACTTTTTATTGTTTACATATATGAAAAAGTAAAAAATAGTATTAAACATTTCTCGAATCTTAGAGTCTGATCGGTGTGGAATGTTGGAGGATTTCCAATTTGCCAGACCCTCGAGTGGCCCTGACCATAAAAGCGATTTTGATGGCAGACTGACAAACTTTTCTAATAAATGTCGTACATTACATTCATATTTCGTTGGCGATAATTTACAAGTGGAAGTTATCAATTATGCTAAATGCTATATCATTCTTATTCAAATTTCACCAGTTTTGAACCTTTCAAATTCCTTTGTTATCATTGAATTTATAACTTTATTTTAAAAAGAAGAATTATTATATGGGAGACCACCCAGCAATAGATAATGATCCTAGAGTAGATAATTATTGATTTAAAAATGTAATGTAATTAAAACAATGCTTTTAATTTAATTATTAGAAAGGCCACTATACTTGTTATTTAATTAAAATTATTAATAATTATATCAGGTGTATTTGTGCTTTTAATTAACCATTGTCTCCCCTGTTTAAATTTAATATAATTTGAATTTTCTTCAGTTAAAAAACATGTATGTTTTTACTGTTGGATGTTTCCTTTATGATTATAAAAAATGCAGAAAATTTTCTTTGTTACATGAAGCATTTTTTTAAAATAATACGGTTCAAAATGGGGTTATGCCGCTCTTTTATATCATACAGATGGGAAATAAATGATTATCACTTTAAAAATATTGTTCAGTGCCTATTGTCTGAAATTTAGTTTTAAAATACTAAACAATATGGAATTGCAATAAAAAATTGACTTGGATAATTTGAAAAATAAATAAAACTAAATAATATACCAACATGATACTCACAACAATAACGTCAGACATTGTTCTGCTCTCAACAGGTCACAATTATTAATAAATTAGAAACAAATAATAATTTGGAGATAACAACGAAATAATACTGTCACTGTTTCGAGGAATTGAAAACAAAAAGACCGGCGCAAAACCCCGCGTATTTAAGTTTGTAGCACTCCTTATTATTTATTCTTATGCGGTGCGCGGATTGTGAATACAGCTTCGCGACGCCGAGCGTCTTTTATATAAGAAGCTCGCGACGTCAAAAAGCTCCCACCCAAAATCTCAGTTCGCCGCGCACTCTGAAATATTTGCACCTCTGTGAAGCTTTCCCGAGCCAATTTTCGACCAATCGCTCTCGTTGATTGGCTGCCAACAAACTACCCGCTCCGGAAACCGTTCCTCATTTCACACGACATCTACGCTATATATTCGAAAAATCATTCGCTCATTCATCTACGCTCGTTCGGAAAATTGCTTCCTCCAAAAAAGAAATAAGACCGTGAGAAATGCCAGATTCGTGTATTTGCGATTTTGTATAAATGCATATTTATGTGAGGAAATTAAAGTTTAAACATTTTTTTAATACTTACAAAAATTTATATTTTTACATTATTTTGTAATTAAATTATATTAATTTATCATTAGGTTAATAAGTTGTACTCATTTTAAAATTATCATTTGAATTATATTATTTTGATGTTATTTGTAATCGTTAAATGAAAACTTTTGAATTATCGGATAAATTATTGAAAATATTTACATCGTCCTTCAGTGCTTTTAATTGGAAGTTAGTAGTGAAAAAAGTAATTAATGTAAAATCATAAAATTTCGAAAAAAAACTTACAATCTATAAAAATTTTAAATTTTGTTATTGTTTCGGATCGGAAATGGTAATTTTTACACAAAAATGATGCAATTTATAGAGGAATTTTCAGTTTTTATCAATTTTAGGCAATATACGTTTCTTCTCTGGGAATTGACATTTTTATCAAAAGTTATTAGATTTCAAATATACAAAGGTTCTCAAGAATTTTCTTTTCCCGTTATTTTAGCATTTAGGTTAAATTGATATCTTTTTACACGAAATTGGTTATTTTGAATAAAAATTATATTCGATTTGCGAAAAAAACTTACCATTCTGAATAATTTTCTATAGAGTCAAGTCGAAAATATCAATTTCCACAATACTTTTTACTTGCTTCTAAATACCTTACAATCCCTGAATTACCAAAATTGAAAATACTAAGTTGAAATATGTGAAAAATCAAACCATTTTTTCAATAATAAAATTCAGAATCTTGAAGAATTTTCAATGTTGACAGTTTTATCGTCAGAAATTAAAATTTTTATAGAAAAATTATCAGATTTCAAAGAAGATTCACAACTTTTAACAAATTTAGGTCATGTTCGCAATTCACGCCCTAAATATAGATAATATTTCAGTATAGATTTAGAATTTTTTAAATATTTAACAACTTAAAATTATTGTAACGGGTTTCACAAAAAATCGGTTATTTTAAAGAAAAAGAAAAATTCGGGAAGACGATCAATTATTTTGAATAATTGTTTATTATTTTTATGAGCTTATTTCATAAAAAATTGTTTTTTTCTTCTTCAAATTATGCCGGCCTTTTAAATCAGAAATCGATATTTTTAATAGAAAAGCATTGGATTTCACAGAACATACACATTTTAAAACAATGTTATGCTATGCTCATGTTTTTCCATGTAAACCGGTATTTTTAGTAAAACAATCATTGGATTTTAATGAAGATTGATTTTTTTTTTAGAATTGTGGATAATGTTTTTATTGAAAATAGTTATAGATTTGATAGCATGTTTTCACTTTTAATGAAAGTTTAAGTTATTTTAACGTATGTACTTCAGCAAAAATCGGTTGCTTGATACAAAGCTAATAAAATTTCAAAAAAGATTGACAATTTTAAATAATTGTTAATTATAACATATTAGTTTATTTCGTCAAAAATGAGAATTTTCTAATTTCAATTTTTTTTCAAATGTAATTTTCAAATTTACAATTTTGAACAATTTTAATTTTAACTTAAGATAAAATTTTGAATTGAGCATTTATAACATTGTCCTTGTTTTTGTTTACATTTTTTTAAATAATAGATACTATAAAGTATTTTTTTAAATGACACGTTTTCGAATTTAAATATTTTGATTAAAAATTTTACGATAACGGATGCTTTCAATTTTGATATTCTAAATTTTGGCTAGTCCTAAAATTCTGTTTTCTCAAAGATAAAGGACCCTAAAGTATAATATTGTCCCTCCTTTAACGTTTTAATTTCATAATTTTTTAATTTCCATGCTTTTATGAATTTTAAAAATCGAGCACCTTTTATCATGAACTGTCAATAAAAATCATGAATGCACACACAGAAATTATTTTATACGGAAAGTCTTCTAATTAAAATAGGTTCAACGTACAATCTTAGACTTTTAGCATTCTAAAATATACTTATACGTTTTTAATGATAAAAATGATAAGATCTCAAAATTGCGCTTTTGTAAATATTGTTATATTGATGAGCGGAAATAATGAATAACAATTTTAAAGAGTTTCTTAAAAAGGCGCGACTGAAAGATGTATATAAATAGATTGAAGTCTGAAGGGCTTTTCCACAAAGCCTGTAACATGTATCGGTCATCAAAAAGGAACGCAGCTGAAGCAAATCAAATGGCTGACGTTGCAGCGCGCATTCTTCTCTAATTTTAGTCATTAATCTCCTCTGGGGTCGAAGACATTTAAATTCAAAGATTCACCATAAAATACAAAAATATATATGTTTTAAATTAAAAGCAAGAGGCTATATAATAAAATTGGTGGAACAAAATTAGTGAAAATCTCATTGCACTCTTTGATGCTAAATACCTGATCGACTGCGTACTAGTTGAATATGAATAGAAGTGTAGTAAATCGAAATTTCGAAGAGAGGAATTTTAATTCTAAAAATGTATTTCTAAAAGTGAAAATGAAAATTGAAAATAATGATACATGAATAAAGAAAACATTTATACTGTTAATGTTTGACCAAATATGGTAAAAATCAAATGATGAAATAAATGATTAAAGAAGTTTATATGTATTTAATTAATAATGAAGATTACGAATATCCTGCACTATCAATTTATTAAGTCAAAATTTTCAAATAAGTAATTTTATTATATGATACAGTTTTTTAAACAAGGAAAAGGATTGTCGATGCCGACAAACAAAGAATTATCGGTACCATCGATAAAATTGTCAAAAAAGGGGATATTTTTTATTATTTTTTTTTGTACTTAAAACAAGCTACAGATTTTTGGTGACTTACAAATTATGTTTGGAAGCCTTTTTAAATATTTTGAAATATTTTAAATAATACAACAATTTTTCTGAGATTTCTGAGAATATTAAATACGATTCCTTATTTTGAGAAATAAATTGAAGGAAATATTTTCAAATATTTTAAAATATTACAAAAGATTTTCGAAGTTGTCAAAAAATAACACTGGACAGTAATAAAATATTTTGAAATGTATTCCAAGCGTGAAAGCTTTAGTGAAATACTCTAAGATAAAAAAATCTTACACATTTCCTAGATTCTTTTTCGAGATATCTGAAATTTTTAAACATCTTTTTGAATTTTCGCAAGAATATTAGGAACATTTGTTCAATTCTAAAAACAAACAAAACTAAAAAGTGAATCGCTTTTTGAAGCTTTTATTTTGCAATTAAAATTATTTATTCTACCAAATCAAAAAACTAAATGCGCGGTAAGCATGCAATTGATAATTCTGCTCTATCTATTTTACAACATTTCAAAATGTTCTCAAAGAGATTTTTGCGTTTTATAAATTTTTAACAAATTTCAACGTTTCTGAAATAATCGAGGAATTTCAAAGAATTTCAAGGACATTTATACCAATTTAAGAGAGTACAAAGAATTTTATGGGATTTTAAGGGATTTAAAAATATTTTAAGTCATTTCTAGAGATTTTGAAGATTTTAAAGACTTTCACAATATATAATTATTTTTAACCAATTCAAGAATATTTTAATTCTTTGAAAATATTTCAGGGCATATGAAAAAAGTGAAGGTTTCGATGTATATCAAAGAGTTTCAGGAATTGAAAAGTATTTTAGAAGATTTGAGAATTTTAAAGGATTTGAAGCGATTTTTGTGGATTTAAACTAATTTATAAGACTTTACGGTGTCCATAAATATTGTAACGATTAAAAAGTATTTTTTTTCTAACATTTTAATTTGAATCTGAGGATTTTAAGAAAGTATAACAGTTTCAAACAATTATGAGACATATAAAATGATTTCCAGAGGTAAAAAATGAGTCTTCCCATTTGAAAGAAGTTTTTTAAGATATGCAAATATTTATTTGTATCGTTATGATAGAGTTTGTGAACTCTTAGTAGCCATTTTTAATATATTACCATATATCATATATTACCATAAATACTAGAACTTATGTACAACCGAAGTGTTTCAATAAGCAAAAATACCTAATGTTGAACAATTTAGCCCTTATCAGTACAATTCAGTTAAGTATCTAAAATATGAAAATGCCCAATAATCGCACTTTTTTTTGCTAGCTTTGCCAAAAATTGTGATTGATTAAAGTAGTTCAAATAAGCATATTTATAAAATAGAGATTGGAGATATCGACGTTGGATTAGAATTTGAACACTAAAAAGAAAGCTATTTCGAAATTGGCTCAGAAACAATTTGAGAAGGAATAACGATTAAAGATAAAATATAAACATTTTAAATGCAAATTATTGCAGAAATTTGTACGCTTGCAGCTTTAAAATTTGGCAGCAGCTTACAAAATTTCGAAAAGTGTCACGTGACAGTTACGTGACTTGTGTCAGTTTTGAAAATATTGCACGCGAGAACAATTTAAAATAACTGCGTATTAGGAAGATGTCCTATAGGAGAAAATTTTTGCTGATTTATGTTATGGTCACGTGCCATGAAAGGATGGGTCATTAATTTTGAAAATGAGAAATTATTTACATCCTGTCATTTTTCTTCGCTATTCTTATATGTCCAACTAAGAATTCTATAATTAAATGTAAAATACATCAATCATATTATCTCAGGAGGGATGGGTAACCATTGCAACACGAAAAAGTTTTACTTTTTTTCGTTATCGTTACCAATTCAAAATTTTACTTATTCTGAGTTACTCTTTCAAAAAAAAACGTTACTGTGATTGCATGCATTCAGTAAGTAGGGTCAGATTTCTGCCTTGAATCTCGAATGTCGAAAAGCCGGCTGAGCGGTGGTGAATTTCTGCACTTTTCCTCTCCCCTGGCCAAATGTCGAGGCCAATGTGAATGATTCTAATAAATTCTAATAATTTTGATTGAAAGTCAGGCTATTCAAGTCTGTTATAGGATTTCTGAGACAAGAAATATTTTAGAAATTATTTAATTTTCAACAAAGCATTAAAAGTTTTCAACAAAAAAAGAGAGAAAGCTTACTTTAAACCGAATAGTTTCATTTTCACACAAATAAATTGTTTTGGGAAAAAGAGTTTAACTTTCAAGTGAGTACTTGAATTTAATACTGCAAAGTTGAATTTTCAACTAAAAAAGATAAATTTATAACAAACTAGTTTAAGTGTCAGCTAAAAAATTTTTAAAAAATAGTTATTTTTTCAGTGCAAAAAATCAATCTTTAACAAACAAACTTTCATTAAACTAGTTTAATTTTAAAGCAAAGTAATACGGTTTTTACCAATCAGATTAATTTTTCAATAAAAAATACGAATTTACAACTGAAGACGAAAATTAATTGTTCTAGCTGAAAATGTATAAAAATTTTCCTGAAAATTTGTCTTATTTGGCAGAAAATTGATTTCTCGATTAAAAATTTAACTATTTAGTAAAAAATGTCTGTATTTTAATCAAAGTTAGTATTTTTTAGTGCAAATTTAGTTCTCTGGGTTTAAAATTCAAATATTTCTTCCAAAATTTATGTATGTTCTTGCCAATTCGTCTATGTTAGTATAAAATTAATGTATTTGGTTGAAACTGTATCTTTTAAGGTAAATCATTCAAATATTTGGTTGAAGATTCAACTGTTTTGTAAGAAGCACCTTTTTTGGCTTGAAATTTTATGTCTTGGATTAAAATGCAAATGTTTTGCTAAAAATAAATCTTTTTCGTGAAGATTTGGCTTTTTAAAATAATTTGTCTGCTTTATTTTTTTTTAATTTATTGTTGAAAAGACTTTAAGTGGAATGGGCGTGATTATTCAATATATCCACATTTTAAGAAAAAAAAATTAGTTTTAAACTAAAAAAGATGAATTTTTAATAAAATTTGTAATAACTCTTATGTTAACCAAAGACAGAGTTTAATTTTAAATCAAAAACAGTAGAATGCAACCAAAAAAAGAATCTTCAACAGAATAGTTGATTTGTCAACCAAAGAAGATTCTTCAGTCTAGAGGGGGAAAATGGACCAAACTGTATAAATTTTAAGCCAAAAGGGTGACTTTTCTGCAAAGCTGTTGAATTTTCACTAAAAAACTTAACTTTTAACCAAGCTGTTAAATTTTTTTACCAAAATAGTAAAATTATTAACACAAAGATAAATTTTTTTAACAGAATAGTTGAATTTTGGAAAAATCGAATGATTTTCTGTTAAAATTGTTAAATTTTAAACAAAATAATTTAATTCTAAACAAAATAATATCAAGTTTTACTAACAAAGATGAATTCACAACTCGTAGAGAATAATAATAGTTAATGGTTTTCATTTTTGGGAAAATTAATTCTTAACCATTATAAATTTCAGCTCTGACTTTATTTATTTTCTCTTTTAAAAAGTGTTTATAAGAAACTTTTGAATTCAGAGATACAGAAAAATCCAAATTTTCCTAATATTGGGCTACAAATATATATGACCCTGGAAGTTAATCAATATTTAAAAATACTAATGCATCTGGAATAATTAATTGCATTAAATTTAAAGTTAGGCAACTATACGTGCTAATAGATCAAAATTAAAATAATTTTTTTCTTTATTTGCCCTCTTAATTAATTATTACTCACTGTAGGCTGCATTATTCAATCTAAGCAGGTTTCCCCTTCAGAATTTCTTGTGTGACTAGCCGTAATTTATTTTTTAATTGTATCATGATTTTTTATGTCCCTTAAAAACTTTAAAGCTTTCTGTAGAAAATGTTGAAGTAAGAAGCTTTCAAAAGTAGATCTTCTCCCTGCCAAAAATGAATTCACTTCGGAATGTGATTTTCATTTCCAACAAAATTTTGTCTTTGTGAGAGATAAACTTTTCAATTCAAAAGTTATAAAATTGAGAAAATTAATTGACTATAAAATAATCCCGGATATTTCTCTCAATATCTTGCAAATCTTCCGATTGCTAAACATTCTAATAAGAAACTATCTTCCTACAAGTTTGCATTAGAGTTTACTTTGAAAGCATCATAAACGTCTTCAGATAAATTTATTCTCGTTCGAGGTTTGATGCATCATCTGTTGAACAATTTCGAACGTCATATGCATTTTTAGCAATCCATAAAAGGCGAGATTTCAAAGGAAGGCATTCGGAAAACAAATGTCTGACGGAAGTACGAAATTAGATCAGTTTTGCGTCGTCTGGTCGGTGCTTGAATGAACTTTACGTCACTCGGAGCGTGGGTTCTCACTATAATAGTAATCCTCATTCTTCGGGAACATACTCATACGACTGTCTAAGAGGGAACTAAAATTTAGATTTACACGTCACCCTTTCTCCGTCACAATATTTACATTTTACACCGAGGGTTCTACAGATCAGGGTCACTTCTTACGCAGAAAAATGTGACGTAAGTGTTGGGGAAGCCTCCCTGCGCTAAATAATGCAACCGATAGTGTATAATCACTAATTAAGAGCACAAATAAAAGAAAAATAATTATTCTTAATTTATATTTATAGAAACATATAGTGCCTTAAGTAATACTTAAATTAAATTAGTTATCTTGCAAATATTAGTATTTTTAATGAATCATTATCCACAAATCTTTTTCTTGTTTTAGAAAATGAATATTTAAGGAAAATGAGATAATATTATTATATGTTTCATTCTTCAGACAACATGGGGAATCAAAATTAATGATTTCAGAAATCTTTCTATTGGACCGTGCTTCAATTACGTAAAGTCTTCCGGTCGTGGGGTAGGTCAACGATTTTTCTATGCTGTCTTACATGGAGAGTATAAATATTAAATATAATAATAATTCATTCAGGGAATACTTTATATGTAAGCAAATAAGGTGTCATTCACAAATTACTTAAGGTGTTTCTCTGAAATTTTCTACCACAACCCCACTACACACCTTAACAGGCAAAAAATACAATGAGATTTGTTCCGAACGCCCTTAAATGTTACTAAATTGTTATAAACTTGAGGAACGAACATACATATAAAATATAAACTGAACATTCTTACCTCGGCCTTCACAGAATTCCTATTTTTTTCGTTTTTCCACTTAAATACGAACTAAATTAATAGGACCCAATAAGAAAATCCAATAATTTTTGGTTAAAAATTCATTTTTCTTTCAGTTGGAAGGTCTATCATGAAACTTTTGGTATAAATTTAATTATTTTGTGGAAAATTCCACAATTTTATCAAAAAGTCATCCTGTTTGATAGACAATTTAATTGCCTTGTTATAAATTCGGCTTTTTGTCTTGAAAATTGAAGATTTTAGTTGAAAATTTATTTTTATTTTTTGCTTTGAAAATTCATCTATTTTTATAGAAATTCAATAAGTTTTGGTGTAAAATGAACTACCTTGTTGAAAATTACCCTATTTTGATTAAAAATTAACGTTTTTTTTCAAATTTAACTTTTTTGCAAAAAATACTTCTTTTTTCTCAAAAATGCAACATTTTAGTTGCAAGCTCACCTTTTTTATATGAAACTTGAAGTACTTTATTAAAAACTCATTTTTATTTTGTGAAACATTCCTTAATTTTTTTAATTGAAAATTTAACTTTTTGGTTAAAAATTAATTTTTTAATGAAAATTTAACTCTTTTATAGAAAATTCGTCGCTTGAACATGAAAATTAAATAGTTTGGTAGAAAATGCAACGATTTAGTACAAAACTAAACTGTTCTAAAGGAAATTCATCATACTGATTCAAAAATTCATTTTTTTAAATGAAAATTTAACCATTTAATTTTTAGCTAAAACGTGATCTCTCTCGGTTCACAATTAATTGGTTGTGAACTAAGTTTCTCAAAAAATGCAGTTACCTTATTAAAAACTAACCTTTTTTTTAATTCAACTGTTTATAAAATTTGTAGGAAAATTAATCTTTTTGTATACAAGTTTTGACAAAAAGTCATTTTTGTTGTTGAAAATTATTTTTTTTTCAAATGTAAGTTTACTTATTCCATTTTTGGTTCAAATTAATTTTTTAATCCCAAAGATTAAACTATTAGATTTTAAATCGATGTAATTTTTTGCAAATTCTTATTTTTGTAGAAAATTAACCTCCTCGTTTGAAGCTTTAACTATTTGGTTAAAAATGTACGTATACAATTGAATATTTGTCATTTTTGTTACAAAATTCATTTTCTTGGTTTAAAATTCAACAGTTTAGTTATAGTTCATCTTGTTAAACAAAAATTTAATTATTTACCTGATTTAACAGTTTTGTGGAAAGCTCGTCTTTTTGGTTCAAAAATGCAACATTTTTTGTATTGGCTAAACAATCTTGCTTGGTTGAAAATTCATCTTTCAAAACTTCCTTTTTGCAAGTTTCCAATTTTAATTTAATTGTGCAACTAATAAAGCTAGAAATTTGTTATTCTGATATTCAGGATTATTTAAATTTATAACTATACAATTTTCAACGTTTAAATATGTAATTAATTATTGATTTGATATTCTAAAATTTTTGAAAGTTTAAAAATAAAAATAAAATTTAAACACTGTAAATTGGAAATTGTTTATTTTAAATAATTTTAATTTAATATTATTGAATTTTTAACGCTTTAAACTTAAAACTGTCAACTGCTAACATTTTTACTTCGAAAATATAGATTCATCTTCAAAATTTTAATTCCTAGCATTTGCAATTGTAAATTACGCGACTTTTAATATTTTATTTTGAATTTATATTTGAAATTAAAATTATTAATCGACTTCAAATGCTATTATGCTAACAATGTTTGAGTGTCTTTCAATTCTACAATATTGTACAATTTTTTGTATTTAAAGGTATCCGATTAGGAATGCTCTGAACTAAAAATTGTTTAACTCTTGAGTTTGAAATAAATCCTTTGAAATTCTATAATATTCTTTGCAATCTCTCGAATTGGTCAAAAACCCAAAAATATATGTTCTGAAATCTTTTGAATCTTTGCGTAGTCTTCAGAAATCAAAAAGTAAATTTTTAGAATATTGTTTTTCAAAAATTTAAACAAAAAAGCTTCCTTAAATAAAAAATCTTTCAAGTAGATAAGGAATGCAAAAGGTACCTTAACAGACGCAAATTTTTATATAAATTAGAATTCCGAAAAATTGAAGAGACAGTAAATTACGGTATAGCATATTGAATTTTTTTATTGCCAGCGCCGCATCACACTAAAAATGTCATTGACTCTCTTCGGACTTAAATGATCTTGAAAACTAAATGTTAGCATTTTGAAACACTAATCTATGTTCCCAACAAATATTTTTCCTTCGTAGTTGCTTCCGCTCTCCTAGTCTAAAATAATCCCAGGAATATCTATTAGATAAATATTTTCTTCTGTGTATCAGTCACTAGAGCGACTTGAAGTTAATTATTACGTTGAACAATAGCACAAAAGTAATTTGATTAAATTTAATTAAAATAGTAGTATTAAAAAGTCGTTCGTCTTTTTTTGCCAAATTGTTCTTTTTTTGGTTTAAAAATGAGATCTGTTTTGGTTGATATATCAACTATTACATTTTTTGTTGGGAATTTCATGCTTGGTTAAAAGTTCAAATATTCCATGTTTTAGTTAAAAATTTATATTTCCGGGTTCAAAACATCAGTTTGGAAAGACATTCGGCTTTTAGCTTCAAAATTTAAAATTTTGGATAAGATTCTGTTTGTTGATAATTGATCGTTTCGTGTTTCAAGTTAAAATTGATTTCATTGAAGAGTAACCCGTTTTGTTTTAAGTTAAAAATGTATTTTCTTGGCTGAAAATACATTTTTTTCCAAAATTCAAAAAGAAAAGACCCTCATAAATAAAAATTTTTTCTAGTCATTATATCTAGAACGCATCTATTCGAAATATATGTAACAGGCTATAACAATCAATTTTGATACTTTTAAATAATTTACTCCTGTATATTTTTATTTTCGTGCTAACATAAAATTAGATAGTTGTACAAACTGTGACCGTTTTCACAGAGTTCATATTTAAATTTTATCAATTTAAAAAAAAAAAATATATATATACAATTTTTTTTAGATTAAATCAATCTTTATCCATTCAGTTGAATACATCATAAATCGAAAAGTTAATTTAAAGTTTTTAAATTCGAGCGTCAGTAAACTATAAACGAATTTCATTATTACAAGACTGAAAATTTTGTAAAAGGTACAATTTTTAAATACCGATTTTCTATAGTAAATAAATTTTTTTTTAATATTCTACTATAAAAGATGATTGTTTAAGAATATTATCGAATTTCAATAAAACAGTTAAATTTTCAACTAAAGAGATAAACGTTTATGATGAAAAAAAAAATTCAATAAAATATATAGTTCCTATATATATCAACTTTCACATATGCAGCTAAATTTCAATTTAAAAATATCAATATGCAACAAAATAATCGTAGTATCTACCAAAGAAATCAATTTTTAATTAAAAATATGAATCTTCAACAAAAAATGATAAATTTTTTAATTAAAAAGACGAAATTTTCAAATAATTTATGAATTTTCATCCAAAAAAGATTTCAGTTTGACTTTTTAACATCGAAATAATATTTTTAAATAAGAAGTAAATTTTTCGCGAAGATACTTGAATTTTTAGTATCAAAAGAAAAATTTTCAAAAAACCAGTTGCATTTTCAATCGGAAAGTAATAGTTTTTAACAAAATTTTTGAATTTTCAACCAAATAGTTGGATTCTTATTTAATAAAGATACAATATTATACTAAAATAAATGAAATTTCAATTTGAAAATATAAGTTTTCCATAAACTAGTTAAATTTTTACTTTAAAAAGATTTCAGTTCCCAGAAGAATTTTTTTATTATTAAATAACATAAATTTAATTAATAATTTATATATTTACATATATTTATATGTTTTTTTTTAAACTATTCTTGACCAACATTTTTATCCTGTGACATTTTAATATAGGATCTTTCATAAACGGAATAAAACAATTTCAAAGTAGGATTTTCAAATTCCTTCTTCTTGATGTTTATTTAAAGCTATCAAGATTTTTTTCTACATCCCTGATTTTTCCCAGAATAATGAAATTCCCGCGCTTCCTTTTTAATTATCTTTGGCTAGGTTGGCTTATTATTCACCAGGTTCTTTTGACGCGTATATCAAACTAATATTAAATTTCTGTACAGCTACGACGAGTTATCTATTTAATTTGCGAATTTCCAAAAATTACGTAGAGGAGGGCACCCTACAGTAGATAACGATCCTACGGTAGATAATCGTGATTTTAAAAGCTTGATGTAAAAAATTTGCAACTTGAATTTTCGTAACAGAAGCACAACTAGAAAATTTGAATTATTTGGTAAAGAAGCGCGTAGATATTTAACTTTTGGCACATGAAGTGGAATTCGGATGAATTAACTGAATCCACGTGGAGATGAGAAAAGGAGTGCGCAATCGACACAAGATGAGTCACAAATCTAAGCAAACGACAAAAGAATTTGGTCGAACATTTTTTTTCAAATTAAAAAAAAAACAATGAATCATGGCTAAAAAAACATTCATCCACATTCTTCGGTAATTATTTAGTACACTGCTGTAACAATAATTAATAAATTAACTTGCTTTACTTCCGATTGATAAAAAAACACTTTATTATTATAATCTAGATTAAAATCAGTATATGATTCTGAATATTTACGGAAAAAGATAAAAAAGCAAAACTGAAAAAAAAGCTCGATACTGGAGGACAGCATACGGCGCCGAAACAAGGTCGTCCATAAAAATATTTCTTCTCCAGTCGTTCGATGACCCTTCTCTCTTGAAGGTTTTCTTGATTCTTTTTTTATTTAACAAAGAATATTGTAATGTTTCTGGATAATAAATATTTCTTAAATGAGATACATGTATTTTTTTGTTCTGAATGTATCATTTTTGAGAAAATCTAAGCTACAATTGTAGTGCCTAGAAAATCTAGCAAGTTTCTTGAACTCTCTGACTCAACCCTCCGTGAAAGAGAAATCTAAACGCCTAGACGAGCTCTCTATTATTAACCCAAAGCACATTAAAATATTTTCGACAAAGACTTAGAGGCGTTGCACTAAATTAGAAACTTTGAAAATGAGGGCAAGTGGAAAATGTTCTTAAGTTTATAGAAAAAATAGAGAAAATTTAAATTTTAAAGAATCACAAATTTAAGCGCGCCGAGAGCGCGCCACTTTTGGTTCTAGATCTGCGCGTTAGCTGTTTGTATCTCAACTATATTTTTTGCAAAGACCTTTTAAAATAAGGGCCAAAGCATCAACAACTGTAATTTGGCGATTGTACATTCTCTTTTGCTAAAGCTCTTTTGGCTTTTACGAACACATTCTCCTCGCGTAACTTGTGCTTTACACAAGATTTTGCCAAAAATGCGAACTTTTCTACATTATGCAACACTATTGTATCAATTTCATATTGCGTTTATTTCTGTAACTTGGCCTGGGAGTGCTTGTTAAGATATTGTAAAATAAATCACACATTTTATTTATCATGTTTACTTTATTATATGTTCCTTATCTTGCATTGATTCTAAAAAATTGTGGCCTAAATTATATGTATATAATTTAGGCGAACATTTTTTTTGAGTAAACTTTTATTTCAAACAGCCTGTGCTGTTTTTCCAGAAAATTGTTTGTTTTGTTTCCAAATGTATTTTTATAACAAAGGTTTATAACAAATTTATAGATCTGTTTTTGGTTGAACAACTTTTGTCTATGAATTTTTTTCGACTCTTGAGTGATTTTTCCAAAAATTCAATTTTCTAGTTTTCAATGCTATTTTTTACGATTAAAACCAAAACAACGCATTCTATCGAAGAAAGATTTGTACCAACATTGTAGCTCTTTTTTTAGTGATTTAAAATTTTAGATATTAGAAAATAGTTAAATTTTCAAACGAGAAAAAACATTTTTTTATCCAGTTAAATTTTCAACAAAAAAGTTCTTTCAACCAAGAAATATTTGTTTTCTGCAATCGGTCATTTAAAAATAAATTTTTAGTCTGAAAGGCAAATTTGTAGACAGAATGGTTGAAACCTCAATCCAAAAAATGAATTTTCAACAAACAAAAATGGTTTTCAAAGCAGAAAGATAAATTTTCACCAGAATAAATAAATTTTCTATCAAAAAGCTGAATTTCAAAAATTATAAGTTACCAACAAAAAGTTCAGTAGTTGTATTTTCAGATATTGAAATGAGTTTTTAACCAAAAATCAAACGAATTATCAACAAAAGAGTTAAATTCTTCAAACAAAGAGTAGAATAAAAAAATTATTTTTAATGAAGCAGTTGAAATTTTAACAAAGCAGTTGAATTTCCAACCCAAAAAGATAAATTTGTCTCTTAAAAATTAAAGTTTTTAACTGAAAAGATTTCCAACAAAATTGTACAATTTTAAAGCCAAAAAGACAAATTATCTACAAAATGGTTTAATTTTGAGCCTTTAAGTATGGTATTATAATAAAAAAATTATCGCAATTTTGTTAAAAATTCATTTGTTTATAACGCTGTACATTGCAAACGGTTTCTCGTGCGAAAAAAGTACCAGGTTCAAAATAGTATTTTGTGCTACATTTGCGGAAAGCAGGCAGTTCCAAACGAGTGTGAAGTTATATGTACGAGCCCGAGACGAGTCGAAGGGGGAGATGTAGGCGAGTCGCAGGCGAGTTGGAGACGAGTCGTATGCGAGTTGGAGGCGAGTCGTAGGCGAGTTGGAGGCGAGCTGTAAACGACCCGAAGACAAGCCGGAAACGACCCGAATATTAGCAAATGGCAAGTACTGTAGACTACACAAGAGTTTCAACTGCCTACTTTTAGCTCCTGTAGCACAGAATATTTTTTTTAACAAAGGCGAGAAATTTTCAATTTGTGAAACAATAAAAACCAATTTTTTGAAAATGTATGGTAATTTTTCGAAGTTTATGGTAAAATTACAAAATTTACCTCAAAATTCCGGAAACTTTCGGTAAATTTGTAAATTACCGAAAATGTATAGAAATTTAGTGTATCCGAAGTTTTTTGCCAGAAATTCAAAAATTTCTGAAAATTAATGGAGAATTTGCTAAATTAAAAAAATTTCCTAAAATTCATGAAAAATTGGCTAAATTTCTAAAATGTTCAGAAATTTATGCAAAATTAGCTTATTACCGATAATTTCAGATATTTAAAAGTTTCCAAAATTTTCGGTAATCAATCGGTAATTTATCAGTCATTTATGGTAACTTATCACTTCAAGTATGTGCAATAACTATTCACAACTCACAATCAGTCTCTCAAGCGTCAAATCATAATGAAGTGAGGTTATGATTTTGAGAGGCCTGGAAAGTAATTCTGACTCGAAATGCGCAAGCGCAACGGCGAGAAAATGTAAACTTACTCCAAGAGCGCAAGCGTAGAAGCTAAAAAAAGTCTTTTTGTAACTGCTTTTCACCACGGTTTCGGAATTGGTCACTTCCCTGACGCAATAAATGCGTCGAACATCAAATATTACGTGCGTGCGTTAGAAAAAAGTTTTATTTTTGCTCAGCAATGTTAAAAATTATTTTCTATATTTTTTGTTTTTAAATTATAAAATTGTTTAAAAAGATTGTTTAAACAAAAATTGACCTATATTTCGAAAACCTGCCGAAGAAGTCGTAATCAGGGGCTTTTTTGAATCTTTTTGTTTAACAAAAGATTTCTACCAGACATGAATCTTTAACCATGAAGATAAATTTTCTACCAAAAAGACGAATTTTCAATTTAAAAATATCGATTTGTTACCAAAAGCTGAATAGATACTATTTCAATGAATTATATTAAATTTAAAAAAAAACTCATTTTTAACAAAATAGTTACATTTTCAAAAGATAAGGTGTATATTCCACTAAAATGATTTCTCTTCAACAAAAACATGAATTCTCAACAATTGAGTTTAACATTTTGACCAAAAGACATTTTTTTCACTAAGAATATTAAGTTTATAATTTTATAAATGTCTTTTAGAATAAGCTTATCTTATCGAGTATTTAGCACAAGTCAAGCAAAAATGAGATTTTAAATTCATCAATCAATAATTTTTGGCAAGATTTTTTTATTCAGAGTTTAAAGTAATATTGTAACCCTTTGAGGCTCACTCGAAAATAATAAAATTAAGTTTTATGTTATGTAATAATTAGCTTAATATTATATACATTAGAATTTCGCTAGTCTAAGCTGTGAAAATGTAAAACGGTCAAGTCTCCTTCGCATGGCTTTGTTCCAGATGAACATCCGGTCAGTTATAGTACTTGCAGCCATACATCTTGGTCATGACTAACATTCTTCGGTACTGTGCCAACTACTAAATCCTAAGGAATTTTTCGATGGCCAGTGCAGCTTCACACTAATGTCATTGACTCTCTGCGGACTTGAATGATCTTGAAAACTGAATGTTCGAGCGTTTCGAAACACTAATCTATGTTCCTAACAAATATTTTCCTTTCGTATGTGCTTCCGCTCCTCTAGTCTAAAATAAGCTAAGAATATCTATAAGATAAATATGTTTTTCTATGTGTTTTAATCATCAGAGACATGAGCTGCTTAACATAAAAGAAAACCCCAATAAATTTTCTAAAAACGTGAAATTTATTAACAGGTCAGGAAACTCCAGAAGGTCAGGGAAAGTCGGTGAGCGTCTGGAAAAACATGACACAGTTAAAAATTTTTCGATAAACTGAATTTGAAATTAATTTGGATTATTTTATTGAAAATTCAACAATAATATTACAAAGTAATTTTTTTATTGAAATTTCAACTGTTTTGCTGAAAATATGAATTTTTTTTGCTAAATTTAACTTTCTGCTGAATTCAACTTTTTTCGGCCTAACAATGAAATCTTTTTTTGGCCTAAACACAAAATCTTTTTTGGCTAAAATATCAACTATCATATTTTTATTATTAATTTATCATTTATGACTGAAACTTCAACTATACCGTGTTCAGTTAAACATTTATCTTCTTAAATCAAAAATTTGTCTATTTAGTTAAAAATTCATTTTTTTGGGGTAAGGATTTATAATTTTAGTTGTTAAAGATTTATATTTTCGGCTTAAAAACTCAACTGTGTTGATTTTAGTTAAAAACGCATTTACTTCGTTGAAAACTCTTTTATTTTTATTTGTCCAAATTAATTTTTTTAAGTGAAAAAGTAAGTTTGTCATTTTTATTTTAAAATCTTAATTTGGACTTGTGAGTTCCGAATTCATTTGATTTGCTTAAAATCGACTTTTTTTAAAATTTGAATTCTTCTGTTTTATAAATTAATTAAAATTCTGATGAAAAATTGAACTTTTCCATATTAGTTTTACATTTATTTTCTTTAGTCGAAAATTCAACTAATTGTTAACAAATTCATTTTTTTTTTGGTTGAAGATCTAGCTAATATTAATAGTAAAAAAATTATCTTTATTGAAGAACAAGATTATCGCAGATTCTTTAGCAAGAATATTTACTTTTCTATTAAAAATGATGCCATTTTGTATTACCACTTTGTCAATGGTTAATGCAATATTATTAAATCAGATGATTTATGTAAAGAAGAAAAAGATTTCTATAATAAAGAGGTAAAAGTAAATATTAAAAGTGCAATCGATTTAAGTTATGATACTAAATATCAGAAAGGTGAGAAATGGCTTAACGAAAGAAAAAAGAGAATCACATCTAGTGTGACAAATCAATTTTTAACTTACATAAAGAACACAAACCCTGACTGGTATAACAAAATAATGAAACATCTTAAAAGATAATTTTCATGGGTCACCAAGTACTACCCATGGTATTAAAAATGAAAATAAAGCAATAAAGTGCTACGAAAGAACTACCGGTTACTCAGTAATGGAATCCGGATTACTCGTTCATCCCATTGTGCCATGGCTTGGTTATAGCCCTGATGGTATTATTGTTTATAGTCACACAATAGAAATAAAATGCCCAGTTAAAGGACAAGAAAAGACAGCGAATGATGTACTAGATGTATTATATTGGATTGCCAAAGATTCGGAGTCACTGTACTACTTGAAACGTAAACAACCAGGTTATTATTGCCTGGTTCAGTTGGGCATGTTCGTCACTAACTTGAGGAGCTGTGATTTGGTTGTCTACTCATCATTCGATGATACCTGCGCTATTGTTAAAGTACCCTACGATGAAAAATTCATTTTAAACAGTATTCCGAAATAAAAATTTGTGCACTTCAAACATGTGTTAAAACATATTGTTAATTTGAGAGAAGAAAAATCAGTAAGAAAAGGACAAATTCAACTCAATGTAATGCAACGAAAGGCATTATTAAAGAATATTACAAATCAATGTCGCTAAGGCTAAACTGAGAAAAGTGACTATATATAAGAAAAAATGTGTTCGTACTGATTTGACTATATCAAAGAAAAACTGTGATCATATCAAAACATAAGTATTATTTAAATAATTCAGAGTTATAAAGAAAAGTTATGTTGACTATATCAAAGAATAAATGTGATCGTATCAAAACCTAAGCATTATTTAAATAAATAATAGTCTCTGGCGGACCGAAGGAACCGAATGGAGCCTCTGCAAGATACCCGTAAAGACCCCATTGGGTCCCCATTCGGTTCCTTTTTGAAACCCACCAAAATCAACGTTTAAATTGTTGAAATTCGGATTCTACGTTAAAATTCCCTATTGAAGGTCACGGAATAATCGCAATAGTTTTTTTTGCAAAGGTAAAAAGTTTTAAAAAATATAAGACGTATAACACCTGTTGACTGCTACACTTCAAACGCATCGTCTGTAAGTAGCAGGAACCGAATGGGGACCCAATGGGGTCTTTACGGGTAGTTTGTAGAGGCTCCATTCGGTTCCTTCGGTCCGCCAGGGTGATACAACTACCATCAATCACTCTTTCGTGTATCAAACAGCTGGCACACTTCTTCAAAATGATTTTCACAATTGACTGATCTATTTTGTTAATCTGTCCAGAAACTTCATCAGTACTTAGTATTCCACTACCTGCTTGCAATGTATTCTGTGCTGCTACTTCATCATGCAGTGGATTTTCAATGAAATGCTCATCAATACTTCCTGGTGCAGAGACTGTCGTCAACTTGATGGCACCGTCAATAGCCAAACTCTTATTCACAAGGTTTTCTACAGAACTGAAAAAAACATCATTATTACATTCACATAAATTTTTATAATACTACTAACCCTGGCGGGCCGAAGGAACCGAACGGACCCTCTACAAATTACCCGTAAGGATCCCCTTGGGTCCTCATTCGGTTCCTTTTTAAAAAACTAAAATAAATCAGCAAAATCAGCTTTTAAATTGTTGAAATGCAAAAAAAAAGTATTGCGATTACTCAGTGAGTTTCCAATAGAAAATTTAACGTAGAATCCGAATTTCAACAGTTTAAAAGTTGATCTTGCTGGTTTTTAAAAGTTTTTTTAAAAAAGGAACCCAATGGGGTCTTTACGGGTACTTTGTAGAGGATCTATTCGGTTCCTTCGGTCTACCAGGGAAATTATAATAGAAAGTAAATACTTATTACTTTTCACGATTAGTGTTTTTAAGTATCACATTTGGAATAAACTTTGATTTTTTACAGTTTAGCATGGATTGATTATTCATAGTTGATGGAACAACTATTTTTTTTAACCTTCCGTTGTTTGCTAGAAAAAAAGCAATAAATTATCTGCCTGTGCCTCATTTTTAATCATTATAGTCATTGCTTATGTAAGTATTATTATTTTCTCACTTGGTAAATAATCCTCCTTTTTGAAATGCTTGTTACATACAAAAGTATTAGGTCCAGGTTTGTTAATTATGCTTATACTCTTAATCCATTGGACACAAATGTCGGGTATATTAGGTAGTCTGTATAAAATAACACAATTATCACAATTTTGCTTAGAATAAAAAACATGAATTCTGCAATGTTTCAAATCCGTTATTTTTATACTGCATTTAATTCTGTAGTTTAGCCGCAAGGGGCGCATCCCATCGCTTAACATGGCGAATTGCGAATACAACTATTTTGCTGAAAATTCGTTTTTTTGTACTCCAACTGTTTGCTCTTTAAAAATATTTTTTTATGAATCAACTGTAAAATTTTCTTATAAAAATCCATTATTCTGATTGAAAATTCAACCAGTAAGTTAAAAGTGAAATTAACTTGTTAAAAAACCTTTTTATAATTCAATATTTAAGTATCTTGCTACTAATACCTTTTTCAATTAATTTTTTCACCTAAAATTTAACTATTCCATGCTTGCTTCCAAATTAATGTTCTTTAGTTAAAGATGTAAGTATTTGATTCAAAGTTCATTTTTTTGTTGAACATTCATCATGTTACTTAAAATATTATTTTTCAATTTAAAATTTAACCACGCCATTTTTTGTATTAAATGTATCTTTCCTAATATAAATTTAATTTTTGTGGTTGTAAATTTTGTTTAGTTGGCTAAAAATTAATTATTTGAACATTCTTTTTTTTCACTTAAAATTAATTCTTTGAACTGAAAAAGTAACTGTTCTATTTTTGCTTAGAACTTTATTTTTTGCTTAAAAATTTTAATGGGTCTTTTTTGTGTTAAAAATAATTTATTTTGGTGATCACTTCATATATTTACGAAAAAATTTAACTCTTCTGTTAAAAACGCATATTTTCGTATGAAAGACTCCAATGTTTTGCAGAAAATTTGACTTTTGGCTTGGAAATTTGTCACTTTGCATGAGTTCTTTTTCCGTGCCAATTTATACGTTTGAGTTTTATAGTCAACAGTTTTTTTTAAATATTCAACTTTTTGGAATTAAAACTCCACTTTTTACTTAAAAATTTATGTCTGTTGGTAGAAAATCCTTTTTGACTGGAAAATAATTTTTTAAATTGAAAATCCAACTTTCTTGGCCAACATTAGTCTCTTTGGGTTTAATTCAACTATTTTAAATAAAAAGTAAAATACCTTCTGATTGAAAAATCAACTATTACACTTTTCGTTGACTACTAATTTTTAATCGAA
This sequence comes from Belonocnema kinseyi, assembly GCF_010883055.1. Taxonomy (NCBI): domain Eukaryota; kingdom Metazoa; phylum Arthropoda; class Insecta; order Hymenoptera; family Cynipidae; genus Belonocnema; species Belonocnema kinseyi. Next base: position 75,586,991 of record NC_046659.1, on the reverse strand, counting down.
GATTCATCGCTGATGTGGAAAATTGAACTATTTTGTAACAAAATAATTCCCTATTTATAGATAATTATTGGTTTGAACTAAAGATATAAATATTATATTCTTGGTTAAGAAATTGTCTATTTGAATTAAAAACTTATATATTTGGTCAAAAATTCATGTATTTTAAGTGTATGATCTCTTGTGAAAATATGTAAGTTTAAACTAAAAGTGTTAAAAATAACTTTAACAAAATTTTTTGCATCAAAGTTATTGCTTTTTTATGTGCAACATTGTTTTTATGACTCAAAGATAAAATTTATAATTCTCAAGGAAAAATGAAAATTTGCCTAAGGAAAAGTCAGGGAAAGTCAAGGAAAGTCAGGTCATTCAGAAATTTGGATTTTATATAGCGACCCTGTTAAGGGCATGTGATACTTAGAAAATTGTCGATTTTACCAGTTTTAGGTTCCGACGGCTTTTTTCTTTAATAATCAATATTTTGTCTTAAAAATTTGAAACAAAATAACGATCATGCTAGCGGACGTCCACGCACACTTTTTTTTGGTTTAATTCAAAAAAGTTTTAATTTAGCAAAATCTGATTAATTTGCATAGCGCTTAGGAATTAGTATCGATATTACCACTTTTAGGTTCCGACGGCTTTTTTCTAGAATAATAAATATTTTGTCTGAAAAATTTGGGAAATGATAGCGAACATGCTAACAGACGTCCCCACACACTTTTTTTATAGGTTAATTCGAAAAGTTTTAATTTAGCAAAATGTGATTAATTTGCATAGGGCTTAGGAATTAGTATCGATTTTTTCAGTGTTAGATTCCCCCGGCTTTTTCCTAAGATAAGAAATTTTTGTCTTCAAAATCTGGGAAATGATAGCGAACATGCTAACGGACGTCCCCACACACTTTATTTGTGTTTTTTTTTCAAAAAATTTTTTGATATTGCTAACAACGTATGTACATTTGGAGGTTATGTGTGTTACAATTCTCCTGTGCATTACTTCCAAATTACACAATATTTTTGGCCGAAAACTTTGGACTTAAAAATAAACATAGTAACTAATATCCTGGAACTCACCCTTTTTGCAGGCAATCAAAAAAGTTTATTTCATAAGTAATTTCCAGATTATCGGAAAGGCAGAGATGAAAAACGACGTAACCTCAAAATAATACATATGCATAAAATTTTTATTTAGCACAATAAATTTTTTTGTTATTTTCCCTCAAAAAAGAGTCCGGGGACGTCTGTTATGATATTTTATAGCATTTTCGAATTCAGTTTTTAAACATTTTCATTTTTGTGGAAAGAAAGCCGGGGAAACTGTAAGTATCACATGCCCTTAATGCCTTAAAATGATAATTCTTTCAACTATATTGGGAATGGTGGCCTACCATTTCGCCACCTGGTGCCGAAAACCTGAATTAGAGAAAATAGGTACACTTTTAAAGATTTATTTTGATTTTTTCAGAAAAGTGTTTTTACGATAGTGTTGTTAAATAGAAAATAACGATTGAATACGAAAAACAAATCTTCATTAAAAACAAATAGTTTTGGATCGAATTTTTATCTTATGCAGTGAAAATCACATTTTTGTCAAATATATTTTTAAAAAAACAATTATTTTACTATTATATGTAAGTTTCAAAGCATTGTTAGTTGAAAAACTTTAATTAATGTATGTAGCTGCAAATTTCATCCAGATTATAAAAAAATACGAATAATAGACGATTTGAATTCAAATACGAATTCAAAGCTAACTTTTAGATCAGATTTTTAAAAAGTAAATATTTCATGTGTAAATTAAATAAAAATGTACTTTGAGTTCATTTTTGCTTTAAAATAATTTTTCAAAAAGATTTATTTTTATTATTCAAAAAATACTTCAAACTGCACGCAAAATCGTTAAAAACCTATCATGCTCAAAATAAATATAATCTTCAAAATCGTACCTATTTTTTGTAGTTCGGGGTTTTCTCGCTAGGTGGCGTATCGCAGTTTAACCATTCCCAATGAATGACATTACAAATTGGAAACTACGACTGTAAAATCTATATTTAAGACAGGAAATATTGTCAAAGACCAAATGGGCCATATGGAATTTGTCTACGACAAAACATAATTTAAAAGCGACTTGCGTCTGTTTTCCAGATATTCTTCGCCAAAAATATCAGAAGCACGTCAAGGCTCTAAAATTCATCAAAATAGCTTGTCGTTAAATCGTCAACAAATCATATAATCATAACAATAATTGTGAGTAAATAAGTGCCTCTACAGTTCTGAATTGGAACTCGATCTCAGACACGTCGATCCACGTGCTATTTTAGCGCACGCGAATGATATTCTTAGATTTGTCAATCACGTTTTTGGATTTCAGTGAGCGGGAAATGTTTATTATTTGTGAAATGTTTTCACTTTTTTTATACTGCAGAAATTATTCACCACTTTGCAGGACAGATAAAAAATTCTCAAAAAGTGAATTTGGAATTTAGAAAAAAACTGCTTCCGCGATACGTCAGTGCAGAATGGAGGTCTGGAAATTTAGATTGAAAAATCAGGCCTGAGATTGACAAGAAAGAAGTGGGTGGGCCCTGATTTATTGTTCGAGCGATCTTTTAAAAAGATCATAAAAATATACATATATAAACTGTTTAACGACAGATAATGTATTGTTATTAATTATTATTACTATTGTATCTTCGAGGATAAAATCTAGTCTTTAGAAAAAACTGACCAATAAATTAAGTAATATTTTATGCAAAATTGTGAACAGCCCTTATAAAAAAATATGATAAGAAATCCAATGATTTCTATCCAATTTCTATCAAGAAATTCCTATGATGAATTTCCTATCATTTGTGTAATTATATCAAATATATTACATAAAATCATTTGACAGAAAATGATGATAGATAATTAACACTGAACAAAATAATACCCAAATGCTGGAACAACTAATGTGAAAAGTAGGCAAAGATCGTAGAATCGACTTACTTTTCACGGGAAAAATCTGTGAATTCGTTTGATTTTTCTTAAAAACGCTTCAAAATTAATTAAAATCTATGCAAATTCTTTGTGGTCTCTTGTAATCCTCTGCCACATTTGGATATTTTTTTTAAACGATTATATTTTTTAACCCTTTTTAGGTTCCTTCGAATTTTTTGAAATAGGTAAAAATAGTTAGAACACCTTCAAAATAAAATGAATTTATGTCGCAATGAAATATCGCCCTTGAAATTAAATTATTTGTATTTTCCAAAATTCTTTAGAAATCATTTTAAATATTTGAAAAATGCTACAGAATTCTTTCAGATACCAAAAAATTGGTCATGACACTTTAAAAGAAGTTAAAACCCCTTCAAACTTGTTAATAACTTTCTTTATAAAATCTCAAAAATCAACTAAAATAATTAGGAACCAAATTTGTCTAATAAAACCCGTTAAAATCCCAGAAATACCGCAAATCTCTTGAAATCCAAGAATATTCAATAAAATTCTTTAAATCTTATGAATTTAATTTATCTCTTTGAAATTCCTACAAAATTCTTCAAAATCTCTGAAAATTTTTGACATACCTTATAAACACGCAAAATCCCTGAAAATATTTTTTCAAAGAAGAATCCCTTGGAATTTTATTTCATTCTATTTATTTTTCAATGTTTGGAAATCCTACAAAGTTCTCTGAAATTCCTTAGAATCTTTTTTAATTTTTAAAATTCTTTGAAAAGGTTAAAATGGTTTGAATTTTTTAAATCTATAAAAATCTTTGATATATTTGAACTCTTTGACATTTCTTCAGAATTTAGAAGTCTCTCTTTTCCACATCGTTTTTTAAGTAAAGTGAATAAATCAATCATTCGTTCGGGAATGGAGGAACATTTTTTTCTCTTGAAGTAAAATGTTTCTCAAATTTGGATGGTGATAAGAAAATCTAATTATTAATTTGAGTATGAAAAAAGAGTTTGATTTTTAGCTAACTAAGTTGCTAAAAATCGATCAAAATAAGCTTCATTCGAAGATGTAATGTTATTCCGAGAAAATCGAAGGAAAGTATTGTTTTCGTTCGTGGCGATTTGGTTTGACAGTATATAAAAATCAATTTTTTATTGTATTTAAACTTGCTTTCGAGATACCTAAGATGTAGATCTAAATTAATACATTTTTGAATTCACACTTTAAATTGTTACCTTTCTAATTATTCAATTGGTGTTTTATAACTTTAACGCAATACAAATTTAAGGAATAATATTCCACTTCTAAAACAGTAGATTTATATTTATATTTACGAATTATACCTTATTTATAATCAAGAAGTTTATAACACATTCGTTTATCATTTTAAACAAAATTTCCCTATTTTACAGAATTTATGAAAACTAGTCCTGGAAGCTATCCAGCCTCCTCAACACTCTTTAAAAGAAATTATTAGTTTGAACATTGAATGTATTCCTACGAGGGCAGTCCAAAAATAAAACACGTTATAGCATAACTCAAAGTCAGAATTATTAAAAATGTATGTGCCTCCTCCAATCAAACACAAAGGGTTAATAAATAAAAATGTGATATTTAGGAGAGGCTCAGCGCCTCTGCCACCTGTAGATAAACTATAGTTTCTGAAACAATTTATAAAATCAATTAGTAATCAAATTTTCTAACTCGCAGCAAAAAATCAATCCAATTATGTACCAGATTGACATTTTTTATTGTTCCTCCCTGTACGTTATTGGCGAAAGTGAAGACGGCCATGTTTTTTGGCTCATGCGCGAAGCCAGAAACCGGAATCCACATCGAATGGCATAAGACACTCGGTTCTGTGGAGGATTCATCGCTCGTGAATCGTGACCTGAGCCAAGAAAAATATCATCAACCCCCGAGAAAATCTTCCAGTGATTTCGTCATTGAAACGGTGAGTTTGAAAATTTTGATATCAAAATTAAATTAAGGTGGTGAATTCTTTTTAACAGGGTTGTTTGGAAATCAAGACTTGCCGGTTCAACCCTGCAAGCCGCCGCATATTGATTTCCCGGCCTGTCAGACCTTTGCTCTCTCTTTACCTCTAATTCTCCCTCTCTCCTCAATCACGAATTCAATTGTCGGTAAATTGTAAAATTGATTGCAAAAATGTAGGAAAATAGAGCTTTCACAATCGAGATGAGTTTGAGAATTAGAATGACCTTTTTTGACCTTGTAAATGATTTCACTCGGGATTTGGGGTGCTGATTGTTCAAGCCAGTGAGAAAGCAACTTGCACTTTTTTGATAAGAGATTTTTTTAAATTGTTAAGATAATAAGTCGGTTGCTAATCGTTAAATATTCTTAGAGTTAGGTTTTGAATATTTAAAACGTTATTTTAACAATTTAGGGCAATATAAAATAAATTTCAGAAAAGGAGATTTGAAAAGGTGGCTTTGCCTTGGTTTGTGAATCGATAATTTTTGTTTTTGGGAACAGATCCGTACTAGTCTCGATTTGATGAATATGGCGGTGAACGTATAAAGTCGGGGTCGGAGTTTAATGGCCTCTTTATGTACTCTCGCTACATATGATGATAATTCCAGGTAAATTGCGTCATAATCAGGGGAGGATATTACATTACTCTTTATATACTACTTTCATAAGAGAAATCTTTTAATAAAGACTAAAGGATTATCCTGAATTTAAGCGGTCCTTGAAATAAGTAGTAACGGTTATTTACGGCGCGACCAAGTTCTTTGCTTTTAGAAATAGATATGTAAATATTCGTGAGGCACTTTTTTTTTAATTAGGATATTTTTTCAATATTTAATGCAAATTATATTTCTCTCAAATGAATTGTATAATAAAGAAGGAATAATATTTCAAAGAAATCCTTGAAACAAGTACTAGAATTGGTCATTTTATCAGCCAAAGTGGTGATCGATACTATCGACAAAATAATAAGTATTTTTCCTCTGGTTATATTGAGATAAAAAATAAATGATAAAATCAATTTTCTTTATTTATAGTTCAAAACAAATTCGCCAAATAATATTTCATTGATTTACAAATGTCATGCATAATTGTTACAATTTTTAAACAGAATTAATTTAAGCCAAAAAAACTTAGGTGCGTCATTTTATAAAAGATTTGTTCCTTTATAAATAATATTACAACAAATATTATAGTCTGAAATATTATTTAAAAATAGTGTTATGAAAAGAGGTCAGTTCAACTATTACTACGTTGACTCCTTTTTAACTATTTATTTTTCAACTATCGTCAGGTTAAGCCACATTCTTAAGTGTTTGAATTCCAACGCTTGTAAGCCAAACCTTAAAAAAAATGAAAATTTTCGTTTATCTGTCATGTCTCTGTTTTGAAGATCTAATGAAACTAAAATATATGTCTGAATTGTTATTAATATTTGACACTATTTATTTTAAATAATTTACAAAATCAAAAATTCTTCTGTAAAATGTCTTTTGATTTCGTTAAAACCACAGACTTCATGTTCTAAAATGCTTTAAAAATAGTCCATCTTTTTTATAATTCATTTATTTGTTTAATAAAATATATATTTCACACACACACACACTACATAACAAAACAAAAATTATTCAAAATGGTACATTTTCTTTTAAATTTAATTATGTTGGTTTAAAATAAACAATTTTCGACAAGATACGTTATCAAAACTTTAACTGGCTGCAGAATTTAAAAATCTTCTACGAAATCTATATGTACCAATTTTTGGTGAAACCATTCTATCTATCACTACCTAAAATTGCACAAAATTTTGTAATGTTCTCATGTCAATTTCTGGTACAAAGGGTAACTTAAATTATAATTGGCAAAAAAATTACGAATCTCCTTTCAAATCCAATATTTTTTATAAAAAATACAAATTTCGAAAGAGAAACTCTGATATAATTCAAAATTGTTAAAAAACGCTAAATATGATTTAAACTCTAATTTTTTTGTTCAAGAATATCAATTTTTGATGTAAAACGCCAAATTGTTCGGAAGATATTTAAAAATTATAAATCTTCTTTAAAATGTAATACATTTCTCATAAAAATTTCAATTTCTGACAAAAAACACTTAAGCAATTAGTAATATTTCAAAATTGTACATTTCATTATTTCAAAACACTTTTTAAAAATTTGTGTTTTTAACCAACCACAAAAAAATTATTATGTGTTATTTTTGTTTTCACATCCTTATTCCTAGAGTAAATCGCGAACGTAATCTAAAACTATTAAAAGTAGTGAGTCTTTCAAATCGAATAATGTATGATTAAATTGAAAATATACATCATTTCGTAAAAAATAAAGTCCTCAAAATCTTTTAAAAAATCAAGCCGACTACAAACTTTATTTTTACTTCTTTTATCTTTATTCTTTATTTACTTTTACTTTATTTTTACTTTATTTACTGCTACTTGCACGGCTATACTATTCTTACTTTATTTTGACCTATACCAATTTCCAGGTGCGTTCCGCTAGCACCTCCACAACGGAATTTCAGTATTTTTTTATGCCATGCTATAATATTGGGGCTCCTTTGCACCGATGCCGATTTTTGGATTCTTTTAGTTTTGTCAAAAAAACGACTTTTGAGTGAATGTGCTGGCTGCTAGCACCTCCAGTACAGAAAATGTAAAAAATTGAAAAAATCAACAGCGCCAGAATTTTAGGCTTTTTTGAGCTCTTAAAAAATGCAATAATTAAATTCGAAAAACAACCCCTATCTTCTTAAAACAGCACTTAAAATTAAATATGCACCTAAACTAAATGTAAGCATATCTGAATTTTGGGCTTCTGTTGTCTCTTCTTGGACACCAATACCGATTTTTGGGCTCTTTCATTTTTCTAAACAAAACCGGACTTTTAGGTGGAGGTGCTGGCCGCTAGCACTTCCAGTACAAAAAATTAATAAAATTGAAAAAATAAACAGCGCCATAATTTTGGGCTTTTTTGGGATCTTCAAAATTCAAAAATTAAATTTGAAGAAGCAACCCCTATTTTCTACAAACTACCCTTAAAATAAAATATGCGCCTAAAAAAATGTACGCATACAGGAATTTCGGGATTTTTTTGGCTCTTCTTGGGCACCAATACCGAATTTTGGGCACTTTTATTTTTCTAAAAAAAAACGGACTTCCCGGTCGGAGGTACTCTCCGCCAATACCTCCACTAGAGCAAATTAAAATAATTTAATCAACTGCGTCAGAATTTTGGGCTTTTTTTGGACTCTCAAAAACTGCAAAAAATTATTTTTTAAAAACAACCCCTGTCTCCCCAAAATTCCCCCTAAAATAACTTACGCGCCCATCCTAAATGTAAGAATATCCGAATTTCACGCTATTTTTGACCTTCCCAAAACACTCACAAATTATTTCAAAGAATCAACCCGAACCTAAAAAACATATGGAAAGGAATACCTAAACAAAAAGATCTGGAATAAGTGCGAGAAACCATATACCGCAGGTCTGAGGTATTTTTGTGCTAACCAAAAATATTATATTATATTTTCCGAAAATACCTTATAACACTAACGACTCCTAACTGAAAATAAAGATATTAAGCAAAATCCAAAAATGTATATAAAATATATATGTATGTATGTCAATGATTTTTCAGGGTTAAAAAAACACTGCCGAAAAAATTCCAAATAAAAAAATATAATACTATTCTTGTTCAAAAAACTCTTAATTCTGCCTTCAGTCCCACAGTAATGATGAAAAAACTAATTAAAAAAACACCACTGATGCATGTAACCAAATCTTGCTCGGCTCTCTTCAAACAAAAAATCCATTAACACTTCAATTAAGAATGAGTAAACGAGTACAACGAACACTTTCCCAAAAGTTTTGTTTATATCCTCATCTCCAAGGTAACATTAAACAACACTTAAAAAATACCCCTATTATATTTAATGCACCAAATCTCATCCTCCATCTGCTAAAACCACCAAAACAAACTCAAATTCAAAATAACCACCCAAACAACTTGCAAATACTTTAGTTTAATCAATCTATCTCCAAGGTTATATTCCACATCAGCTATTCAATGCTCGTATCACATAGGAACCTAGCCTCACCTTCCATCAATTAAAGCGGTAAAAAATACTTGAAATTAAACATAATCACCACAGGCACCAAGCTTCTAGTAGATTTTTCACCCTCACAGTAACAGTCCCAAACCAAAAAGAACCGCCCCTATCAAATTTCATGAATCCAGTCTCAGTTATCTTCAACTAAAACTGCCACAAACTACCCCTATCACATTTAACGAACCAATTCTCACCTTTATTAGGTATATTTACCGTTTAGTTGGTCTTGGAAATCTGTGTGTAATGATTATGTTTAATTAGAATAATTTCTTACCTTTTCAATCAATGAAAGGTGAGATTTTCATCTTTAGATGTTATAAGGGTGGTTCTTAGGGGTTTTGAAATGTTACATCTTTTTCTTCAGGTAGTTAAAACGAAAATTTTGTTGCATTTTTTAAGAGCCTAAAAAAAGCCCAAAATTGTGGCACTGTTTATTTTTATTATTTATCGAATTTTCTGTACTGGATGTGCTAGCGGTCAGCACCTCCATCTAAAAGTCCGGCTTTTTTTAGAAAAATAAGAGAGCCCGAAAATCGGTATTGATGTCCAAGAAGAGCCCAAAAAAGCCAAAATTCTGATGTTCTTACATTTAGTTTAGGTGCATATTTAATTTTAAGGGATAGTTTTTTTTAATTTCATTTTTTTAAATTTTTAAGTGCCCAAAAAAGCCCAAAATTCTGGCGCTGTTGATTTTTCAAATTTTTCAAATTTTCTGCACTGGAGGTGCTAGCAGCCAGCACCTCCAACCAAAAGTCGGCTTTTAGAGAAAACATGAAAAGCTCAAAAATCGGCATCGGTGCCAAAAAAAGCCCAAAAACCCAAAATTATGGCATACAAAAAATTCTGAAACTCCCTTGTGGATGTGCTAGCGAAATGCACCTCTAATTTCCGACAACGAACGCATAAACAGCCTGCATATTTTAAAAATTACTATTTTTCTTCAAACCCCTTTGGGTTTTCAATGCAATTCTTCTTTAAAAATATTAATTTGTAACGAAAATCCTTAAAATAATGCATACCTTATATAAAATTTTAAATAATTTATTTGATTATTTTATAGTTTCAATTTACCGAGCCAGATTATTAGAAAGCGCAAATGTTTCTTATTTTACATAAGGTTTTCTCCAATTTTTTATCTTAAAAGGAATTACTTTTAGATTTCATGTTCCAAATTTCAAATTCATATAAAACAACAAGAAACCAACAATGATTGTGCGATTTTTAAGATAAACCGTTATATAATTTTTTTAGATAGTATACCACCTTAAATTAATCCAATTTTAATTTACGAAAAGCAGCAATAACGATTCTTTTATAATATCAGTTTTTCAATTTAACAAGCAGCTGTGAAAAATTAACTAAATTGCAATAGGAGCAGATTCATACAAAAAGAATAGTAATCGATCCTATTAAACCCTTTCATTTAATTTTTATTGAACTTATTAAATATAAAAAACGCGAAGCAGATGTAATTGTTTCAAAAATAGATTGCTGAGTGGATTATTTCTATAAGCAGGTAAATAGAATTCATGGTAATCGTGGGTTAGATGGTAACATGTTCGGGTTATATCCCAGCATATTTTAAAAGCCACGTTTCTCGTCAGGACTCGAACCGCAGCGCCAGCTCTTGTATAAGCGAAGGCAAGGAAATAACGAATAAAAATTACCGTTTCTTAATGGATGTTTCTCTGTCCCGCTAAACTAAGAATGTCAAGTTAATTTTCTTGGAAATAAAGGTGATCGGACATTTTGAACCGTTTACTTTCATTTGTATTTAACTTGCTTTACATTTTGTAAATCAGAAAATTTCAAACGAAAATTTTGTATGACAAAAGTGACAGATTCACTATTTTGTATGTACGTGATTTGGGAGTTGTTTGGGCATCCCCTGAAAATTTAAACCATAAAACACACTTTTCTAAACAACCTAAAACCACGGGAGGTTTTTTAATATTCAATTGGGTTATCAAAAATAATCTAAAATTAATGTGATCAACATGGCCTGACAGGGAAATTTTTTACGTTTATTATAAGAGCTGTTTTACGTTTTAATGCAATAAAAATATGGACCTATTTAAACATGCCCTTGAATTGTTTTAGCAGGTTGTATTTTTAAGATTCATTATTAACCCCAATATTATACAATAAAATAAAAGATTGCGGTTTTCGTTTTTCAAAATATCAATTTTCTTGTTTGAATATTTGGGGGATGCTTAAATAGCCCCATAAATAGTTTTAACTACACTCCATGCTAGGAAACGTTTTCCACGTTTACCTTAAATTGATTTCTGACACCAAAACTATCATTTATTTTAAATAGATTCCTGAACCTAATAGTTTAGAAAAAATCTACTGTGATTTTCTTTACTAGTAAATGTCGACTTTCATCTTTGAACATTCAGGGACTGTTAAAAACCCCTTAAAAAACAATAGGCCAATAAAAAAATCTTTTGTTTTAAAGCAACCCTTAAAATAAATTTACCAACTTTTCATGCTATGATGTGTTTCCGGCGTTCATTGCGAATTTATTTTCGACCCTTTTAGCTCAATCAAAAATCTATGTAATTTTATTTGTGCGTAAGTGACAATTTTTTGTTATACTAGACTATTATCTGCGCGCGCTAACTTTTCTACTCATTTTTATCATTTACTTAATTTTCTCATAACAATTTATTTGTTGAAATTTTCTGGATACTTAAATTTTTGTTCACATATTACGTAACGTTATTTTAAACCATTTTACCTTCCCACACCCTAACTGCAGTTACGTAACATTTTTTCGTATAAGTTTAAAAAATGTAATGGACGTGTTGTAAATAAAAATAGATATTTAGAATAAAGTGCGATATAGAAATACATTAAACAATATTTAGACGTAACACAACAATGCTTTTTTGATATTTTTTTAGTTTCACACATTTAAAAATTATTTACAAGGAAAGAAGTATCAGCAATTTTTTTAGAATTATATAAATTTTATCATATACATAAGACGAGTAGGAAACATTTTTAAATATTTGAGATATTTGAAAAAAGTATGTAGAAGATTTGAAAAATATATATTTTATTTTGCAAGATTTTAAAAATTAGTAGTAAAATTTTAGCTTTTTCAAAAGATATTTAGGGCTTTTATAATTTCAGAAGAAATGATTAATATTCCGCAAATTTCCGGAAATGCTTCCAAGGTTTGAAATATATCTGTAGAGCGGGTTGAAACACGGTGTTTGCATCCCTAGGGTTGAAACATTTTGTCTATGATCAGGGACGCGGCGGGGGATCCAATACTGGGGGCGGCTCCTAAAAAAAAGGTCATCGGAAACAAGGAACAACTGTTTCTAAAGAGTATTACGTAAACACATGAGATGTATTTAATACATGACCCCCCCCCCCAGACTGTCATAACATTTTTTTTAATTTAAAAAAATCAAAAATTCGAATTTTAATCAAACAAAAAATTATGAAAAATAAAACATTCTGTTTCGTCGTCTAACTATGAAAGCTACAAAAAAGATTAATTAAAAAAGTTGTGCATTAAAAAAATACAAATTGGTTAATTACGTTCTGATAGGATGCGTACTTTATGTTTTATTCATAAAAAACAACATGAAAAGTAAAAAAAAAATTGAATTTCTGCGGCAATAGAAAAAAAATACGGAAATAATAAATGTACGAAATTTATTCACTCGCCAAAGAACTTCCCGGAGCAAAATCCTAATACTCGGCAATTCCTTCTTGCATGCTCTGTCACGAAAAATAGAGTTCTGCGCGAGGTTGAAGAGAGCTTTTCAGTCCTCGTTTTCCTCGAAAACACTCGAAAATTGCGTATTCGGAAATAAGTAGGCTTCCGCGAGCATTAAAGACAGTTTAGCGAGCACTTGTAAAACATTGAATATTTGTTTGAAATCTCGCTACGTGCTCGCTCAATACTCTAAAATCATCGGCCAAACTCGGTTTGACAGAGCACGAAGAGAATTTTAGGATATCGCGAAGGCCTCTTTAATGCTCGCGGAAGCCTACTTATTTCCGAACTCGCAATTTTCTAGCGTTTTCGAGGAAAAACGAGGACTGAAAAGCTCTCTCCAACCTCGCGCAGAACGCTATTTTTCGTGACAGAGCATGCAGGAAGGACTTGTCGAGTATTAGGATTTTGCCCCGGGTACAAATTCGTTATAAATCATTTTTTATGGAACGCGTTGTTTTTATTTTAAGCTTCGTTTCAATCTTTAAAAAACATTGAAAATAAAAAATTACATTTTTTTTAAATAACAAAATAGTTTATTTATAGAAGGCAAAGTCTTTAATTTATAAAAACCAGACAGTGAAAATATGTATGTTTCAATACCCATGCATTTAATGAATTGTAATAATATAAATTGATTGAAACCATACATTTTTCAGGGTAGCTGAGAATAAAATTTAAAGAAAACTAAGGAACAAAAATAATAAATTATTCATTATAAATCAAATTTGTACTTTATTTTGCAATAACTGAATAAGCAATCCCGGGCCGAGATACAAAAATAAATTTAATTTGCAATCACCAAATCACAGTTTTTTCGATGCTTTGGCCTTCAATCTTAAAACTTTTTTACACAAATGTTGAGAAGTACAAAGCCCGAGAATGCAGCGTGAAGTAAATACATTATCGAGCATAAAGCGCAGAAACGAAAAGTCGCGCACTCATATACATAGACTGCAAGTTTTCAAGTATTTTTGCCACGAAGATTTAAGTCTTGATTTAAATAAATAATTCATAATAGCAACATTAAAAATCACAAACAAATTTTAAAATTATAATAAATTAACAATTATTATAGTAAATTGTAGCAAAATATTGTAATATTTTAAAATTTCCAAATAATGAAGTATATTCTTTAATCCGAACTCTTGAAATGTGAGCTAATAACTTGTTTTAGAGAAAATTTCAACTAATAACTAGTCATTTTAATACAAAAATTGAGTTTAAACTCAACAATAACTAAAATAATTAAATACAGCCGATAGTTAGTCGAGATTTTGTAAAAAATTAAATGACCCGTGTGGAAATAACCCCATTTGGTCCTATTACAAGTCGGGCACTAATCGGAAGCTAGTCGGGTTATTAATTTTGACAAAGTACCCAGTTGGGGACTAATCGGGGACTAGTTGGGCTTTTTGTTGTCAAAATTTCAGTCGGGGCCTGGTCGGTAGTTGGTCAAGGGATAGTCGGGTTTTTTTGTTCACTAATTTCCGTGCGGGTAATCTTCAGGCTCTGGTCGGAAGCTAGTAGGGTTCTGATCGGGTTATTCTTATGTTTGACTTTTCGGCGAGGTTTTATCAAATGAGGTAATATCTAAAAAAAGCGTAATGATTTTTCTATTCTAAAACACTAAGAATATATTTAACAATAAGTTTACACCGTTTTTTGGACAGAAGATTTATTAATAATAAATTCATCTCACACATACTCAATAAATAATTATTGAGCTAATAATTTTGTACGAAAATCAACTTTTTATAAAAACAACGATCAAAAACTTCAAAAAACTTCAAAAGAGTATGCTAGTAGTAAACTATTAGGAACGGTACAGTTCAGATTTCGCTACCACCTTCATTTGAGTGTTGCGGTTCTGGACTGGTAGCTTTAAAGAAAATCCGCAAGGGCGAGACGTGCCGCCTCTCGCGCAACAGAAATGACGCATCGAGAATTTAAGACAGCAGTCCACACGTAACGAAGTATAACTACCTGGAGCAGAGACTACCGTGACCAACATGGTGGTTACTTCAGAGTGAAGCTCTTCCATTGCTGCATTCCAGCTGAAGTTTTTTTTTAAATTAATATTCCACAAATTTTGGGGAATTTTAATCACATAAATTTATGCATTTTTAAGCATAGGATATGTTCCCTATTAAATCTTTGATAAATTTTAGCACTTTTAAATATTTCAAAAAAATGTATGGAGATTTCCGTAAATAACAAGTATTTTGACAACCTTTAGGAGATGTTCCACAAATTTTGGGGAGCTTAGTTAATATTCCATGCGGATCTATTATCATATAATCCCTAATAGTACCCGATCAGGCCCCGACTAGGATAAGTCGCGTCTCCTGACTAGCCCCCGACTAATATACCGTGACGCGACTGGTCGGGGGCTAGTCAGATGACCCGACTAGCCCCCGACTTTAAGTGGGGTCGAATGGTCGGGAACCAAACTAGTTCCCCATTTGAATTTCTACACGGGGAGTTGCCCCCTTTCATGTTCGTAAGCGAAAATGAAATCATGCTTTTTACATTAATAAGTTAGTCTGGAACCTCCCTCAAGGCACGTATAGGCGTCATCGAAAGTTAGCCTATATGTAAAAAATCAATATATTAGCGGGTGGCCATAAAAATGAATTTAGTTGCCCCATACATTTTTGATAAATAAATATATTATGGATAGCATCGGAAACCAATGAATTAAAAATTTTGTAATGATGTTAACCAGAATATTTCTTTCCCTTTTACTGTTTCAATATGAATAATTTACTATTCATTTTGAAAAAATATATATTATATTTTTCCTTCTCTTGACGCCCTAAAAAATTAAGTTTTCCTAAGTGTAAATTAAATCCGGGAAAATGGAAATAATAGTCTTAAAATCCTCCATATTTTTTTAAAAACAATTTTGAAATATTTAAAATTTAAAATTATTATGTCAAAATAAAATATCAACTGCGCAAAATTTTCCCATAACTGTTTAAAAAAATTTAATCTCAAAATCTTTCGAAATTATTAAGACGCTTCTATTATTCTAATTCTTAAAATAAGTTTTTTCAATGATTTTATTTTACTTATCTCTTTAAAAATTAAAAGAAAATTACTCAGATGTAAAAAAAGAAAACATTTTTTTCTTTTTAAAAACTCTAGAATTTTATTATGGTAGCAAAATGTTAAGAAAAAATGATTGCACAACATAAAATACTTAATTTAAGAAAAAGTTATAATTGAATCTTTATTTGGTTCGATGTTTTGAAAAGACTAGTCATCTAACAATTAATTGATTTTTTCATAAATGATAACATAAAAAGCATTAAACAATCATTTTCATTCAAACATAGAAATAATTTATCATTCATTTTTGCAATTTAGTTTTATTGGTAACTTTTGAAACTAATTTCAGAAAAAAATCAAACGTATTTCCATATGATTTAAAAACTCGAATGCAAATAGACATTTCAGTACAACAGAATCATTTGAAAAATTATCTAATTGAAATAATATAATTGCAAATATAAATTAACTTTTAATATTCAAAATATGTTCCATATTCCATTCTAGAACCTTTAAGTCAATAATTAAATTATGTTACCTCAATTTCAGGAACTAAGTTTCAATCTTTATTTACTTAAATAATCAGACAACGTTTATTAGCCAATAATCAATTGACCATTTTACAGAAGAAAAACCATTAAAATATAATTCCATTATAAACATTTTATTTAATATTAAACTTTTAAACTAATTCTAGGAAATGTCACTTTTAGTAGAATCAGTTCATAATGAATTAATCAGTTCACAAAATAAAAAACATGGAACAATTATTTTCATCGAAAGATTCAAATAATTCTTACATGATGTGTATATTCTCATTTAAAATTTGAAACAGTATTTCTATACGTCTAACTTATTAATAACCTTTCTCACTAATTAAAACCAATATGAAGAGAGTGTGAAGAAAATTATCAGTTAATAATCAATGAAATGGTTCATAAGATAAAAAGCCTCAAATAATTTGTTTCACTGATTTTTAATTTTATTTACGAAAATTTCATTTTTTAGTGACTTAATATTAATTTGTGGAAAAAAAGAAAATATTTTCACGTATACGTTTGAAAATTCAATGAAAATATTAATCTCAGACCACCAGCACAATTCCTAAAAATTACTTAATTGAAAAAGAGGTACTTTAAAAATAAATTGATTTATATTATGCAAATCATATTAAATGTTCCATTATATAACCTACAAGTAAATAATCAATTTATTTGTTACTTATATTACTTAAATTTAAGGTGATAAATTTTAATCTTTATTCAATTTAATGTTCTAAAAAAATATTCAGCTTATATCAATGAGTCATTTTACAAAATAAGAAGCATTAAACTATAATTCTCACTAAAACCTTTAAATAATTTTTAGTTAATACATTTTTTTAGATTTGAACTTTTATTTCTAAAATTTTTCTTTATTAATAAAACCGTAAACTAATTCCAGAAAATGTGAGATTTTGGTAAAATCAGTTGATAATTAATTAATCATTTCACAAAATAAAACGCATTACACTATTATTTTCATGAAAACATGCAAATAATGTTTACATTATATTCTTATTCAAATTTGTAACTGGATTTCTCTACATTTAATTTATTAATAAGCTTTCTAACTAAGTTAATAAATCTAAATACTCATTTCACAATATCGGAAGCACTATAAAAAATTATATAATAACAATACAAGTATTTAAAAGAAAAAACAAACTTTTATTTCGAAAGTAATAGCTAATATTTAATTGCATAACCTGAGAGGAAATAACATATTTATATTACTAAATATTAAACAATTTAAATCCAAACTTTATGTACTTTCATATTTTATTTTTTTTGATTAAATTTTAATTTATGTTATAATATTATTAAACTTAATGGTTTCACAATATATCTATTAATTTAATAATCTTTTATATTATTTAACGAAATATATTTTAAGATAAAATTTAAAATAATATTCCTGTAACATTGAATAAACCAATTACAAATTTATTGAAATTATAATTAATTTTAAATTTGCTAATAATTTTAAAATATGAAATATGATTATAATATTATTTTAAAAATGATAAGCATGTATAACATAATATTATTAAGCTTTATAATTTTCAAATATATAAATCATGAAAATATTATTATTATTATAACTGCAACGTGAAAAAAAATTTTTTAAAGACTTAATGATATAAAATTTAGAATTAATATAGCTCCAATATTAAATAGTTAATAGATTTTCATTACATAACGTTAAAATAAAAATACGGTATTATTTAATTTTAATATATAAATAACAAGGTTTTTAACATTAAATCATTAACATAATTGAAACGTTAATATAATAAATTCATTTAATTGTAATTTAGCTAATAATAACTTTGTTTTAAAAAAATTTTAATTATAATTTATATAATAATATTATTAAACTTAATGATTTTGCAATATATCTATTAATTTATTAATCGTTTATATTAATTCAAACAATGAAATATTAAGATAAACTTTAAATAATTATTTCTGTAACATTGAATAAACCAATTAAAAATTTATTAAAATTATATTTAATTTTATTTTGTACATAATTTCAAAGTATAAAATATAAATATAATATTATTATAAAAAGATAAGAACATTTATAACATGATATTATTAAGCTTTATGATTTGCAAATATAAAAATAAATAAAATATTATTATAAATAAAACGTTCAAAAAAATAAATAAATAAATATATATATATATATATATACACGAGGTGTGTTCAAAAAGTAAGGTGACTTTTTAATTTTCGTGGGCTACGTACATTCAAGTTTTAAATGTTTTGTTTTGTTGTGTTGGTACACTCGTCACGATCATATGTTTACAGTTTTGACTATATAGCTCGTGATGTTTTTCTGGCAGAGGCGTCAAAGGTTAGAAGGGTTTGGTGTGCTCGGCGATGTTCTTCTTTCGAAAAAAATGGAGAGAAGAGTTTGTATTAAATTTTGTGTGAATAATGGAATCCAGTGCTCTAAAACCCTTGAAATGTTGACAGTTGCATACGGTGAGTCTACTCTGAGTAAGAAAAATGTGTATAAGTGGTAAAAGCTGTTCCAAGAAGGCCGAGAGGATTTCGAAGACGAACCTCGTCCTGGACGTCCCAGCACAACAACAGATGAAAAAGTTCAAGCAATGGAAGAAATGGTGTTGAAAAATCGCCGAATTACCATCAGAGAAGTTGCTGAAGATTTCGGCATATCGGTTGGCTCATGCCATGCTATCTTTTGTGACGTTTTGGGCATGAGACGTGTGTCAGTGAAATTTGTTCCAAAACTGCTTAATTTTTATCAAAAGATCCATCGCATGACCATCGTTCAGGAGATGTTGAATGAATTCAATAATGATGCTGATTTTCTCAAAAGGGTTATAACTGGGTATGAATCGTGGGTATATGGTTATGACATCGAAACTAAAGCCCAATCGTCTCAGTGGAAGCATCCTGAGTCTCCAAGACCGAAAAAAGCACGTCATGCCTCAGCCTCCATGTTCATCGGATTTGGCCCCCACTGACTTTTTTCTTTTCCCAAAACTGAAGAGACCCATGAAAGGACATCGATTTTCAACGATTGAGGAGATAAAAACTGCATCGCTGAAAGAACTCAAGGCTATACCACAAGATGATTATCAGAAGTGCTTCAATGATTGGAAAAAACGTTGGCACAAGTGTATTATATCTGAGGGGGATTACTTTGAAGGGGACAACACAAATATTGAGGAATAAATGAATATTTAAAAAAACCATAAAGTCAACTTACTTT
>NC_046659.1:75531230-75567244 GCF_010883055.1 Belonocnema kinseyi | reverse complement strand
ATTGATATAATTAGAAAATTAAAATAATAAATTTATTCAATTCTAATTTAGTTTATAATAACTTTATATTCAAATAACATTTTTCATTATAATTTATATCATAATATTATAAAACAAGGCGCCATTAGTCCTCCTATAATGATTATATTAGTGAGGATAGTAATTGTAGTCATAACAAATAAATTAGTTATATTTACCAGAAATTTATTTTCCAAGAAATAAAAGTAGTAAAGGTTACAAGTTTCGGCCCTTGGCGATATTGGCAGAACTAAATTCTGAGCAGTGCTGCCAACATTCGCATCAAAATGCTTCGTCATGTTTTCGATGATCGCCATTTTAATCTGAACCTTTACGTATAATGTGTAAACACGTGGAAAATATTGAAGAGCATCGTATAGATCCTCAGGGCGCCCTCAACGGCCTACTCTTAGGGCACCTTTTCACGTAGGCTAGTTTTGGAATAATCGTGGAATTAATATTTTTCATAGGATTTATTTCTAGTTACTTTGTTGGTTCATTGCAAATTTGACTAATTGATAACCTATTGATGCAAACTCGATGTGTCAAATAAAATCAACGAATACTTCAAAACAGGCTTTCCTGAAAAGGTACCCTAATTTGTATAAATACATCATCATGACGATTCAGCTTGCCAGCGAAACGAATATAATTTTATGAATAATAATAAAATATAAGACTGAATAGTAATATTATATAAGATCATATAATAGTAAGGATTACTACTTTAAGTAGTAAGATCAACTAATTTATTTGTAAAATAACTAATTTAATAGTAAGACTTAATAACTAAAGTAGTAACGCTTACTATTTAAAGTAGTAAACACAACTACCTGAAAGTAGTACCTACCATCGAAAGTTGTAGCGAGAAGAAATAAAGTAGTAAGGACAACTACTACCAATCTTGCAAATAAAAAGTAGTAGCCTCAACCACTTTAATAGCAGCGGCATATATTTCAAACTAAAATAGTTGGGCCTACTACTTTGTTAGTTGTCCCAACCATTTTTTTCAGTGTGTAACATTGAATAAACCACATTATGGTGAAAAGTATCTTCAGTAATTGAATGTAACGATTGAAGAATTTTGAGAAACAAATTTAAATATTATTTATGATAATAATTCATTAAAAATAACAACTGTTATTGAAAGTGAAAATAAAAAGACACAATCCCATGGACATAGGAAACACGGGACTAGCCATGCCATCCTAACTTGTCGAACGGGGTTGAATCCACGGGAGGGGGGAGAATTCCATTAGTGGGGAGAGCCGTCATCTTACGATGTGCCATTTGATTATGCGCACGAGCATTTTTGCCGACAAACTGTGCATGAAAATATAAACATGTAGGCGCTGCTATGTTTGTCGCGGGACATCTAAAGGTGGCACACCTCTCCCCTCATTGCATCACCCCCACAATGGCATGCCTAGTCCCTTGTTTCCTATGTTCATGCACAAACCGGAAATAATTATCGGCGATCGATAAAAGAAGAAATCTAGCTTTTTATTTCGATCAATTGTATACGTTTGAAGAAAGATGTCGCCACAGAATAAACCACGTCATTAACTTGACCATTAGAGATTTCGCCTCCATGCACTACTCTCCGGCTGGGTTATGGTTCTTAAGTTTATAGATATTCGAATTCTGATTCTAATAGTTTAATTTAAAAATTTCCTCTGATTTTGGTTGTAAGTAAATTTTGATTTCCTACTTATATCATTTGGATGACGTTAAAAAAACCGTAGATTTATTTCAACGACATTTCCTGCTAGAATATGTTTCCACGTTTACTGTAAATTGATTTCTGAAACAAATAGTATAATAAAAAGAACCTTTAGTGGTTTTATTTTTACGGAAATGTCAACTTCTTTGAATATTGAAGGGATCTTCAAGCAATCCTTTTAATAAATTCAACAACTGTTCATGCTATGATATGTTTTTGACATCTATTGTGAATTTATTTCCGACTCCTATGGTTTAATAAAAAAATATATTGTGATTTTATTTGTAATTAAATGTCGATTTCGTCGTTTGATTATTAAGCGGATATCATATAATCCTTCAAACAATTTTAAGAACATTTTATTCTAGGGTTTGACTTTTTAATTTACTTAAATTTTACTTTTGATGCTAATAATACAATTTAAAAATACCCTGTGATTTTGCGTGTTACTGAATGTGTATTTTCTTATTTAAATAATGAACGGGACGATAAGACAACCCTTACAATAATTTCATAGAGTTTTCCTGCTAGAGTTATTATTATGATTACACCATTAAGACATTTCCCTTTCGGGGTAGGCGTGACTTACTCAGTGGAGAAAGGAGTTATGTGAGGAAGGCATATCAAATTTTTAGATTGATCCAGAATTTTCGTGTTATTTATTTAAATTACACGTTCGTTCCGCAACACTACTCCGACCCAGGTTGCTAATCATTGTCTCAAGCAATCACCCAAAGTAAAAAACCTCACAAAGTCGTAATGTAAGGTTCCCCACTTGGGTCCATTAATAGTCAAGGTCTTTGTTTCAGGCGTCATTCACTCTACTGACACTATTTTTATTAACTATTCGCATCCATACTTTTCTGTCCTGGTATACTTTTCTAGCTTCTTTCACGTCCATGCATTTTTTCATGCAGGCTCTTATGTTTTGGCAGCTTCTTATGTATCTTCCAACTAGAGTCTCATTCACACATTCTAACCATTCTTTTTTCGGTCTGCCTCTGAGCACACTGCCATTTACTTTACCTTGATACACTTGTTTTGTTCGTGGTTCATTCGGCATTCTCTCAATATTCGCGAACCACCTTAACCAATTTCTTTCCCATGTGCACTATTATCGTCTCTTCTGCACCACATTCTTTGAGAATTATCTCGTTACTTACTTTGTTCATCAGACTTTTCCCGTACATTACGCGCAATAATTTCATTTCAATTGTATTAATTTCACTCTTCTCTTTTTCTTGATAGGTCCATGTCTCGCTACCGTATAATACAGTCGGTACAAATATAGAATTATGTATTGCTATTTTAGCTTTGTTTGATATATTTTTACTTCTGATAAGGGGCCCTGCTCTACCAATAGCCTTCTTACCTTCATTTATGCGTCTATTTAATTCCTCATCAATCTTCACGTCCCTAGTAAATAAGCTACCGAAGTATACGAACTTATTAATTTTTTCAATTCTCTAATCATTTAATAAAATCCCGAGGCAAAATCCTAATACTCGGCTTTAGCGAGCACTTGTGAAACATTTGATATTTTTTTGAAACCTCGCTACGTGCTCGCTCAATACTCTTAAGTCATCGGCGCGAACTCGGTTTGACAGAGCATGGAGGGAGTTTTTGGATATTGCCTCGGGGTATTTTATAGTGTTTTCTAACTCTTTCCTTCGAATACCATAGTTTTAATTCTATTGGCGTTGATTTTGAGGCCCCTGCTCTTCATGCTTGCATTCAGATTATTAAAAATTCTTTGCAAGTCTTCGATTGACTCTGCCATAACAACCTTATCGTCTGCGAACGCTAACCCAAGAACCCTTACTGTTTCGAGATCCACGATTTCTTCATGGAAAAGAGCCAGCCGTCCTTAAACACTTTCGCATGAATAATATAAATAACCATGAAGACATAACGCATCTTTTTCTAACTATTTGAATAATATCAAAACCGTCACTCAATTTCCCATTTAATCTAACACTCGCTTTTCTACCTGTATATATTATTTTTATAGCGTGTAGGAGCCATACATTGAATCCATACCGTTTCAGGACTTCCCAAAGTTTACTTCTATCTACGTTGTCAAAAGCTTTTTCTAGGTCAACAAATGCAGAAAAAACTTTTTTTCCTACTCTCAGACTATTTTCTGAGATTTGCCTTAAGTTTAATATTTGATCCGTACGTGACCTTCCTGGAATGAACCCAGTTCAGACTTCCCAAATCTTTTCTTCTATTATTATCATTACCCTACGAATAAGTATTTTGGAGTATATTCTTCTCATTGTACTTAATAAGCTAATCCCTCTGTATTCATTGCAGTCGCTTTTATCTCCCTTTCTTTTGTATATTGGTACGTCAATCGCTTTTCCCAATCGTCTAGGACGTCTCCCAACTCGAAAAATAAATTTATTAATTCGCAACGTATATGTGGCATGTACACGCCACCGTGTTTAAGCATTTAAGTGTTAATGCTATCTACCCCGGCATGCTTACCGTTTTCAAGTTCTTAATTATATCCCTAACCTCCGCGACACAGACTTTCTCAATTGAGTTTTCTAACTAATCGTGTTCTACATCGCAGTTGTGGTGTCCTGTAGATTCATCTCCGAATTGTTCCCTAAAAAAGTCTCCAAAAGCGTCAAGTATCCCGTCTGTATCATATAGCATTTCGCTATTACTATTTCTCATGTTGACAAATTCTGTACTTTTATTTCCCTTCATTTTTTTATAAAGCAGTTTCTTGCTTCCATCAAAGTCCTTAAGTAACTTCTTTTCTTCTTCTGCTCTTATTTTATTTTTACTTTCCTTAATTAATCGTTTCAGTATTCTCTTTTTGTGTCTGTAATGATGTATACGACTATTTCTTTCCTCATCGCAAAGACTTGCGATGTTCGAAGCTTTCCTGTACGCTTCTTTCTTTCCATTTTGGGCTGCCTGAATTTCATCCTTCCACCACGCATCACCAGACATTCTTCCTACAACCGCGGTACCACACACTTCGATCGCACACCTAACATGATATCCTGGAACTTAGTCCATGCGTCCTTTATATTTTTGTTATAAATAAATACCTCCCAGGTTGCCTTCTCTATGCTTTCAATTATCACATTTTGGAAATCGATTCGCACATCCGGTTTTTGTAGCTTCTCAATTTTTATTTGCGTTTGTTTTGTTTTCCTTGTTCTCTCTTTTCTCCATCCCAGACCTAAATTAATTTTTGACATCAGAAGGTAATAATCAGTGTTGCATTCAGAACCCCTCATGACCCTTGTATTTTTGACTAACCCTCTTAGTCTTTAATCCGCAACAACAAAGTCAATTATACTGTGACTATTTTCTTTAAAGCAGGCTTACATATGAATCATTTCATGCCAAAACCAAGTATTTATAATCAATGACCGCTTTCAAAACATAGACCAACTAATTTATCTCCGTTATGGTTTTTTGTTAGATCCCTAAAATTACCTAGTTCTCTTTCTGTATCCTGATTTTGGATGAGCACTTTTCTAAAATCTATGAAGAACTGATTTTCGACCCTAATAGTATAATAAAAAAATATCCTGTGGTTTTGCTTGTTAATAATTATCAACTTCTCTATTTCAATATTTATAGGATATTAAAATAACTCTTAAAATAGTTGCCATTACTTTCCCTGATAGGGTATGTTTTTTACGTTAATAATAAATTTCTTTCCAGTGCCAATATTATAATAAAAAATCTGTACTCTTAGTTCTTTGTAAATGTTTATTTTCTTGTTTTAACGTTGAAGGGATGTTCAAATAACACTGAAATTAAATTCAACAACTTTAAATTTTTGGACACGTTTCCCACTTCAATTGAGAATTGATTTCCGAACCCAATAGTCGTTAACAAAAAAAAATCTTCGGTAATGTTTTTTAGTAGTGAATACCGATTTCTTCGTTGGAATTTTCAAAGGATGTTAAAATAACCCTCACCATAATTTTAACGAGTTTTTTCCAGGGTATTTTTCTCAAATTTATTTTAAATAAATTCAAATACTGTTGCTTATAGTGGCACCTTTCCGAGTTTATTTTAAAAATATTTTTTACCCGAATAACTTTATAATAAAAACTCCCCTTGGTTTTCGTTACGAAAAAATGTTGATTTTCGTGATTCAATCTTATGAAGATGTTAAAAGAAACCCAAAAATCCTGCATACACATAATAGTGAATCTGTCCAGTTTTTGAGTACAAAATTGCAAGACATTTAACCAACTCTTACAAAAAGCTTTGTCCATATTTAGAATAATTTTATTTTGAATTATTGATCTGCATTCTGAAACTACAAAAAAAATTAGACATTTTTACAATGTAGCCACTTTCTGTACATTTCATGCGGTGTCCTCTGCCACCAGTATGAATAAAATAGTAAGATTAATGGTTATATTGTAAGTTTTTTTCATGTTCGAAGAGGGACAATTTTCACAACAAGTTAACATACTATTCCTTACTCATTGAATTTAAAGGTATCATTTTCGCTGCAATTCAATTGATACGAAATTGTGTATGGATATAAAAAAAAACAAAAGCCATTTAAAGACCGAGAAAAATTCATTTTACGCATAAAGCGTGCCTTCAGTTTAAAAAAGGTTATTTATTTACAATAAATTTGATTTTAATTCACCAGAAGTTTTTATTTAATTTATCCAATAATACAATTCTCCAATTCCACAGAAGGCCGTGAATAATTCACCACCATGGGAAAGGAAAAGATCCACATAAACATAGTAGTGATTGGCCATGTTGACTCAGGAAAGTCAACAACGACCGGTCACTTGATCTACAAATGCGGTGGAATTGACAAGCGTACGATCGAGAAATTCGAAAAGGAAGCTCAAGAAATGGGCAAAGGTTCCTTTAAATACGCCTGGGTTTTGGATAAACTTAAAGCAGAACGAGAGCGTGGTATCACAATCGACATTGCTCTCTGGAAATTTGAAACGGCAAAATATTATGTAACCATCATTGATGCCCCAGGACATCGTGATTTCATCAAAAACATGATCACTGGAACGAGTCAAGCTGATTGTGCTGTGCTGATCGTAGCAGCTGGAATTGGAGAATTCGAGGCTGGAATTTCGAAAAATGGTCAAACTCGTGAACATGCTTTGTTGGCCTTCACTCTGGGAGTAAAGCAATTGATTGTAGGAGTCAATAAGATGGACATGACCGATCCACCATATTCTGAGAGTCGATTTGAAGAAATTAAGAAAGAGGTTTCCTCATACATCAAGAAAATTGGTTACAATACTTCTTCGGTTGCATTTGTTCCAATTTCTGGATGGCATGGTGATAACATGTTGGAATCTTCCCCTAAGACTTCTTGGTACAAGGGGTGGAAAGTTGAACGGAAGGATGGAAATGCTGATGGAAAAACATTGATTGAAGCTCTGGATGCTATTCTTCCTCCTTCTCGACCAACTGATAAGGCACTTCGACTTCCTCTTCAGGATGTTTACAAGATTGGAGGAATTGGGACAGTACCTGTAGGTCGAGTTGAGACTGGTATCCTGAAACCAGGTAAATTTATTATTTTTCATTTCTCGATCAAATTATTAATATGAATTGCTCTCGTTTTATTATTTGAAGGGTCCCGGGCATAAGAACGTAATTTCTGAGTTCGCCAATCCTTTGAAAGCGCTGTGTTTTTGAAAAAACCTTTCCTCAGGGTCGTTTTTTTTCTTGAAAATCTTTCTTTGATGGTTTAATTAAACTACGTTATAGCTTTAAAATATTTTTTGTTTATAAAAAATAATCAAATACATCAAAGTTATACAATTATGTATGCCTCCTGTAATTTGATTTTTTTAAATAAAACTAAGATCAAGCCAAAAATTTAAAGAAAGGTTAACTTCAATCTCTTACATGGTTGCTACAAGATACCAATTTCGAAATTCCCTGACAAATGTATCATTATTGCTGCCCATTATAAATTTTTCTTTCTGGCATGGAAACACCCGTACACTTACTTGATCAATAATGTTAATGCAAACAATTTTTTTTTAATTTATCTTGAAGGGTTTTTTAGTGACAATAGTCAAACGTGATTCTATAAAGTGTCATTTAAAAATTACTTGACACGATTTGGGGACAGAGCGTTTGGTAAAATCTTACTGTTACTTTGTAGGGTGGGTTGGGGAAGTTCAAAGGTCTATCATAACGAATTTTTAACAAAATACACGAATTTTTATATAAAAAAATAATTTAAAGTAAAAAACTTAATTTTTAATCAAAAGAAAAACAAGTTTTTAAACAATACTTAATTTTTAAGGCACAGGAAGGAATTTGCAGCTAAAAAGATTATTTTATAGTGAAAAGAACGAAAACAGAAATAAAGAAATCGATCAAATTATTGATTATTCAACCAAACAAATTAATCTTAATTAAAATGATGAATCTTCAACGAAAACCCAAATTTGAACCAAAAAGTTAATGTTTCAAACAAGATGATGAATTTTCTAGCAAGAAGGTTAATTTGTTAAAAAACAGATGGATTTCCCATAAAATACAACACTATTTAAACGAATAGTTAAATGTTTAACAACAAAATTATTTTTTAACTGAAATTATGAATCTTAAATAAAAAAACTTAATTTTTAACCAAATAGGTAAATTTTTAATCTAAGAAATAAATTTTTAGCTAAAAATATAATTATTTAACGGAAGAAAACAAATTCTTAACTCAACACTCAACTATATAGTGATTGTATTTACAATTAGAAAAATAAAATTTTAAAACAAAAAAGTGGAATTCAGTCAAAAAGATTAATTTTTAACAAAACAAATGCATTTTCAGCGAAGAAAGATTTCTCAGTCAATACAGCAAAAAATATCAAGAATTTGGAATATTTATGCCAAGAAGACGAATATTTTACAAAACAGTCGAATTTTAAACTCAGAAATATGAATTTTCTCAAAAAAAAAGTAAATTTAAAGCAAAAGAGTTTGAATTTTTAACCTAAAAATACCATTTTTCAACGAAACAGTTACATTTTTTTACCAAAAATAATAACTTAAAAAAACTTTGAATTTTCGAATAAGATAATGAATTTTCCATCGAGAAGAATAATTTCCACCCAAAAAAGACGAATTTCCAGAAAAATGTATGAATTTTTAACTTTAAAATATACAGTTTTACCTAACAATATCATGGTCAAATTTGCATTTTAAGAAATAAATTTTCTACTATTAAAATTCAAATTCAACCAAAAACATAAAATTAGAAAAAAGTGTCATTTTCAAAGAAGAAAGTGTTCTCACTCAATAAATAAAAGTTTCATCTGAAATGTTCAATTTTTAAACTGAAAGTATCTTTTAATGAAAAAATTACTTACTAACTAAATAGTTGAGCTTACAATTCTAAAAAAATAATTTTTAATTAAAAACCTTTGAATTACATCAAAGACAGGCATTTTAAAACAAAATTGTTTAATCATCAACTAAAACACATTAATTTTCTATAAAAAATCCGAATTCTTAACAAAGGAATTGAGTTTCCAATTATGAGAAATTTCGTAGTGAATGAAGAAAAATATCATCGATAATATTGAATTACATTCGAAAAGTATGAGTTTTCTACAAAACAGTCGAGTTTTCAACCCGAAAATACGATTTTTTAACAAAAAAGTCAATTTCAAGCAAAATAGTTCAATTTCAGTGGCAAAAAGTCAAATTATCAACAAAAAATCGAATTTTCGACCGAAACAGATTTTCAGCCAATAAATGCAAATTGGCATATTAAAACGACGAATTTTCTACAAAACAGTTGAATTTTTAATTGCACTTTATTTTGGAACAAATAGTTGAATACACAGAAACCCCAGGAATAAATTTTATCTTTCAAAAATATAAAAACGTTGCATCACGTTTATCTAACGAAAGATAAAATTTATCTAAAAAAAGATAAAATTTATCTAAAAAAAAGATAAAGTTTATCTGACTTAAATGTTTTTTTGACATGACTTATATGTCAGACGGCTGCGTCAATTTTCACAGGAAAAATGTCCTTCACAAATTTCAAAATCCTCGCGGTATTCAATTTTAAATATTCTTACTTTATTTCACTAATGTTATACACAAAAATCACTCACGTATTCTTACTGAATACATAGTCTGCACTTTGATTATTTCATATCAAATAGTGTTTGTTTACAATCTTGGAAGTCTACATCAGAATCTATAGAAAACTAAAGATTTGTTCAACAAAAGTAAGGGACTGAAGTTGGCTAAGGGTTTTTACTCAGACATCTTCAGTCCCTTACTTTTGTCTGACATATAACCTATTTTTTTCAGATAAATTCTAACTTTCGTTAGATAAATGTGATGCAACGTTTTTATCTTTTGAAAGATAAAATTTATTCCTGGGGTTTACTGTGTAATTATAATAGTTATGTAACAGTATAATAATAGTCAAAATGCTTGAATTTTCCAGCAAAAGGAATGATTTCTGACAACATTGTTGCATTTTCAACAAAGGAGTAATAAAATTTACTTCAACTTGGCTTTATAGAAAATTCCTTGTCCTTTCAGGTGTTTTTTTAAATTCTCTAATTTTCCTTGACTTTGCAAAATCCCCTAACCTATAGCAGCTCTTATCCATGCTTACTTACATCAAATGATCGATTAATGACTATTTCCTTTGCTTGATTCTTTTCCAGGTATGCTCGTGACGTTTGCTCCGGCAGCTTTGACCACTGAAGTGAAATCCGTTGAGATGCATCATGAGGCTTTGACAGAAGCCCTTCCTGGTGACAATGTTGGTTTCAACGTGAAGAACATCTCAGTAAAAGAGCTGCGACGTGGATACGTGACAGGAGATTCAAAGAACCAGCCTCCAAGAGGAGCAGCAGATTTCACTGCCCAGGTTATTGTTCTCAATCATCCAGGTCAAGTCAGTAATGGGTATACCCCAGTACTCGACTGTCACACTGCCCACATTGCTTGCAAATTCGCTGAAATAAAGGAAAAGTGTGATCGTCGAACTGGAAAAACTACTGAGGAAAATCCGAAGAGTATTAAAAGTGGAGATGCTGCTATAGTTGTGCTGCAACCAACAAAGCCTATGTGTGTCGAAGCATTCCAAGAGTTTCCGCCTCTGGGGAGATTTGCTGTACGCGATATGCGTCAGACAGTCGCTGTGGGTGTCATAAAGGTAAGATATTCAGTAGTGTATGACATTCAGGGTAGTCCACGACTCTTCTCCACAGCTGCTTCAGACCGAAATCGTACGCACGGCTTCTCCCATGTGGATCCCCCGTGGTGATAAAAGGCAGTTCCCTACCTATATTCAGGAAGTAATTAATACTGGACTAGCGGAATGGGAAAGGGAAATGTTGGATCTTTTAGCACCATGTGTGAAGTTGAACGAAGAAACCAGCCATAGAACGAAAAAATCGATTTTCCGGTTTTTATTGATTCTGAAAAACGAAGATTTTCTTTGTCGAATAAAAAACTCCTAATTTCTCCACGGTTGAAAACAAATTTTATGATGCTCAAAGTTGGTAGGTGATTTTTTTTCACATCATTCTGGAATCTTGTATTAACACTCTCATGCATATTGTCTATGTGATACGCCGACTCTCTAATCTGTTTGGCTTGGTTGATCAGCAGTTGATGCGCGCGATTAGACAGTTTTTCCAGGCATTTTTAAATTTCGGTTTATAAGTCGTAACAAAACATAAAAATAACACATTTATTATTTATTACTATCGTTCATATTTGACCGCAGTCGAGCCAACCGTTGTTCTCATTCATATTTCTCGAGCCTTCACACAGATAGTGACCCCCCAACTGAGTTGGTTCGAGGACCCTGTTTCTACCTCAATGGTCGGGAACCATAAGGGGCTAACCCATCGAATTTTCAAAATTTACTTTTTTGGTTTTTTATCCTACATTCTATCCTACAGGTCGTGCTTTTTCAGAAAATGAAAAAATTAATTTAACTATTTTCAATAAAATAACAAAGTTCCTTGGGAACTTGTCCCAAGGCGTACTCGGTGGACATAAGGGGCTAACTAAGTACAGAGTCTTATGAAAATTCATAATTTTTTTATAAATCCCACGAGTTTTAAGAAAACAATAATAGTCTGCAGTGTCACTCGTTGGTTCTAAAGGTAGATATGGGTACTACAGACATGTTTTTGCGCTCATTTGATATTCAAAACTTCATTCAAGAACCAGCCTTTTTCAACAAGTAACGTACGTGTGTATTCCTCCTAAGGTTATTATCACCGAGATTTTTCGAAACAGTATTGTTAACACTATTAAAAAATTACACTGAAATAACAAATTATACAGTTTTGCTTTCTCCTGTAAAATTTTACGAATCACGGTTAGCCTCTTATGATTCCCGACCATTCACCTATTTATCTTCCTTTTACTTCAATTCACTCTTTCTCGTAAACTCATTTTCGGTTTCATGGTTCGTTTATTCGTTCCACGTCACATACAAAACTAAACAGCTCTTGAAAAATTCTTATTGCCTAATTTTTCGGATGTTGAATCCGCTGGCAGTCCAAACATGTTGTTGAATGCCAAAAACTGATTTCTGAATGATTTCCCGACTTTTCAGTCCGATCGACATTCCAATTGTCCCAGGATTAAGACAAACAGCTTCTAAAATACGGGCTGGCGTGCACTGTTACAAATTTCGATTGGAAACTTCCACTACATGTATTGGCAATTTATCTCCGAAACGTATTGGAACGCTACAACACACAATGTTGTAGTTTCCAAATACTGCCACTGGTATGCTACCTTACATGTATTGAAATTTTATAATACAAGCCTAGTAACTTGATATATTGACACCTGTTGAAGCAAAAAATTACAACAAAAAATGTAAATCATTTCGGAGAACACTTGTTTCTGGCAAAAAAAAATTCTGACGGAGCTTAAGCTTTTGTTAATGTATAGTGTATAACGCGCGTACTGAGAGAATTCTTAGAATTCATGGATTTACAGGAATTCGCGAAATTCACAAAATTTACTGAATTCATATAACCCGCGAAATTCACGGATTTCATGGCATTCAGGGAATTTATGGAATTTATATAATTAATGGAATTAACGGAATTCATGGACTTTCCGGTATTCGACAAATTCACGCTATACACCAAATACAAGGAATTCACGAGGTTCAGATAATTCATGAAATTCCCGGAATTTACGGAATTCATTTAATTTACGGAATTCAAAGAGTTAAATAAATTCACAAAAATCGTGAAATTAACGGAATTCATAGAATTTAAGAAAATTAGGGAATTCACGAACTTCGCCCAAATTACGAAATTCGCCTACTTTATGGAATTCTCCTAATTTACAAAATTTGAGGAATTCACAACATTTAAGGAATTCACAAAACTCCATGAATTAATAAAATTTAATGAAATCACGGAATTCACGAGTTTTATGGAATTAATTGAGTTCCACAAATTCCTTGAATTTAATTAATTCCGGGAACTCCTTGAATGC
Source organism: Belonocnema kinseyi (assembly GCF_010883055.1). Taxonomy (NCBI): domain Eukaryota; kingdom Metazoa; phylum Arthropoda; class Insecta; order Hymenoptera; family Cynipidae; genus Belonocnema; species Belonocnema kinseyi. Next base: position 75,554,013 of record NC_046659.1, on the reverse strand, counting down.
CTGAAATTCTGTAAACTGCATGGAGCCGTGAATTCTGGATGTGACACGAATTCCGTGACTTCCTTGAATTCCGTAAATTCAATGCTTACAGTCAATTCCGCGAATACCTTTAATTCCGTGAATTTTAAGAATTCCATAAATCCAATGAATTCTGTGAATTTTGAGAATTTCATAAATCCAATTAATTCTGTAAATTTTGAGAATTTCATAAATCCAATGAATTCCGTGAATTTTGAGAATTCCACAAATCCAATGAATTCCATGAATTTGATGAATTACCTGAATTTGATGAATTTCGTGAATTCGATGAATTACCTGAATTTGCTGAATTCTGCGAATTCGATTAATTCCGTGAACTCGTTGAATTCTGTTTATTCTTCGATTTCAGTAAATTTCGCGAATTCCTACAGTTAAATGAATTCCGTACATTCCTTCAATTCAATGAATTCCATAAATGGCTTCAATTCATTGAATTTTATGAATTCAGCGAATTCCAATGCATTCCGCGAATTCAATGAATTTCATGAATTCCGCGAATTCATGAAATTGCATGAATTCATTTAATTCCTTGAATATATTGAATTCCATTATTTCCGTGAATTTTATGAATACCGTAAATTTCTCGATTTCCTTTAATTCTATGAATTCCGCAATTTTCGTGGTTTTTATGAATTTCTTGAATTCCTTGCTTTCCAGTAATTTAATAAATTTCTTGAATTCCATGAATTTCGTAAACTCCACAAATTTCGTGAGTTTCTTGAATTTCATGGATTCTGCAAATTTGGTCACCTCTGTGAACTTCATAAATTCCTTCATTTCCATGAATTCTGTGAATTCCATGAATGTTATGAATTTTTATAAATTAAATAAATTTCGCTAATTCCTGGAATTCCATTAATTCCGTAATTTCCTTCTACACAATTTTCGTCTCACAAATGGTTGCAATTGATCTTTTACTGCACTAAAAGTCTTATGTTAGTAGAATCAGTCAACTGAGTTTCATCTGAAACGTGTAGATGGCATATTTTTGAGAAATATATTTTTCAAATATAATACGTAGTCTCGCATTTAGTGATGATTTAGCATTTTATTGTGGGAAAAATATTTTTTGTTTGATTTTAAATAATATTCAAATGTGCACTGGTGAAAAAAACGTTTCTCACGCACATTTGAATGAATGTACAAAAAACTATGTATTTAAATTAAACCTCGCAACAACTTAATGATTAGGTCAACTTTAATTTTGTTATTTGATTTGTTCAAACCTGTTGATTGTAAGTTTCCGTGTATGTTTCGGATTGATGAGTTCAATTATTATTAACAATAATATTTCTTACATTTTTTAATTTTTGTTTATCGAAGTGTCTCGTCTTTCCGAAATTTGGCATGACTAGTTCAATATCCTTCAAAAGCTTAGCTAGTTGTCCCGAATTTTCGGGCCAACTCGACCACCCCCTTTTCCAACACCCTCCATTTTTCAGGAAGTTGACCTAATCATTCTTGTTAAAATAGTAACAGCATAGATTATCTGTAAAGATTACCAAATTTTCTGCAGAGTTTACAAAATTTTTAGTTACTTTGTAAATTTCCGAAAATTTGTTGTAACATTTACTGAAATTTTCTGTCAAATTTACATCTTCAAATTATAAAATATAATCAAAAAGTCTGTAACTGTTACAGAATGTTTTTATTAAGAATTGGTTTTGTTTAATAATCTCACTTTTGTAATGCCATGAATTGATTTAACAAGAGCAGTATGTCTGATTTTACATGCAAGGCATAGCCTGGTTTTTATACCATTACGGATTGGGTCGCAGCCTAGTGCATGATGTGGAGGGGGGGGGGAGGCTACAGCGTAAAGGGGAATCCGGCCCAAAAGAACCTCAGCAGAAGTATATAGAAAAATTTCAAGAATTATTATCCTGGATATTATTCATTGTTTGTAGATAAGCAGGTCTCTTAAAACAGGGTTCTTATTAATTAATGGCACGAATTACTTCATGTATATAGGTATGATCTCCTCCTGATATAGGTGTTTCGAAGAGTCGTGAATCAATTGATAATCAGCATGATATTCAGTATGCTAGTGTAATTTTAGGTAAACAGGGGGATTTTTCCTGAAAAACGCAGATTAAGAGAGGCAAAAGTGTGCCTCAAGTGATTTATACACAAAAAAGTATCTGAGCTCTCGATTTTTTCGTATCTCGTTTTTGTGATACTTCATTTACTTGAAGCAAAAGCGATAAAAAATATAGTTTAAATTGGTTACAGAATACCGGTTACAGAAGTGAGGAAATTTAAAAAACTATTTTATACAATAAATCTCTTGAAGTTCTTAGAGATTCCGTAGAATCCTTTAAAATTGTTTGAATATCCTGCAACCCTGAGAATCTATTAAAATCCTTGAAATTCCTTAAAATATCACGTGATCCTTTATAATCATTGTAATCTCTTAAATATTTATTTTTAATTTTTTAATTCCTGAAAATCTTTCCGAACATCCTGAAATCATTTTTAAATATTTCAAAATCCATTAAAATCTTCTGAAATCCACTGAAATTACTTAAAATCATTTATATCATTTGGAACTTTTTTAAATCCGCTAAATCTTTTGCAAGTTTATGAAAGCCTCTAGAATCCTTAGCTATACATTAGAATCTTTTGAAATCTCGTGATATTTTTCAAACTCCTTTAAAACTCTTAAAATGCCTTAAAATGACTTAAATTGTCTTAAAATCCTTTGAAATCTTCTGAAATCCTTTCAAATCCCTTCAAATCTTCAAACTTTCATTCAAATCCCCGGACACCCTTCAAAATTTGGGATAATGCTTGGGTTTCGCAATTCTATGATATGTTTTAAAATATTATGAAATCTCTTAAAATCTTTTAGAGTTAACGGGAATCTTTCTGCACTCCTTAAAATCTTTGAAAACCCTAGTTTCTTTAAACTCTTGAAATCTTGTTAAATCATTTGAAATCTGCAAAACCTGTCGTAATCCCTTAGAGCCATTTAAAATACCATACAACTTTTGTGAGCCCTTGAAATATTTTTAAATCCCTTGAAATCTCATGAAACCCTTAAAAGGTTTTGGAAATCTTCTTTAATTCCGTGAAAATGTTTTAATTCTTTGAAATACTTTTTAATCATTTAAAATACCCTAAAGTACATTGAAATTTGTTAAAATCATTTCAAATCACTTTAAATATTTAAAATCTTTAGAAATTCATGAAAAAGTTCTTTTCCATAAAAATTTAACAATTTGGTTGATTTTTTTTTCTTTTTCGACTGAAAAATCTTTTATGGTTGAGAATTCCTTATTTTGGTTTAAAAATTTGTCTCTTTTATCGTGAATTAAATTTTTTAATTTTTGTCCTTTTATAAATATAATTAATTCTATTTACGAATTATTAACATTTTTGGCTGAAATATCTACTATTACGTTTTTATCTTTAAAATGAATCTTTTTTGGTTGAAGATTCAATTACTTGATTAAAAGTCGAACCACTTTAAAAAATATATTTTCTGGATCTTCGATTCATAACTACTGTTGAAAATTCATCCCGTTGTTTAAAATGTTCTCATTTTGTTGAAAATTTTTATTTTTTTATTAATATATGAATTTTTACATCTTTTATTGGGTATTCGTTGTTTTTGGCAAAAATTTCATTATTTAAATAAAAAGGTTAATTTTTTTCAAAAATTTGAGAATTTTATTGTAAAACAAGTATTTTTTTGTTAAAAACTCAACTGTATTGCTAAGAAAAAATAACATGATTGACGTTGAGAGAAAAATTCAACTGTTTTGTAGAAAATTCATCTTTTTGGTTGAATTGAACTGTTTCTATTTTTTGCGGAAAATTAATCTTTATTAGTTGAAACTTCAACTACTAGGAGAAAATTGAAGCAGATTTGTTCAAAATGCATTGTTTTGTTGTTGAAAATTTATCTATTTAGATTGAAAATTCATCTGTTTTGTTGAACCTACAATTTTTCTACATTAAATTTTAGGAATGTGAAGCGCTTCAATTTGAATTAAATATTTGTTACTATATTCATCTTTTTAAAAGAATTTATGCCCTATTTTCGGAAAAAATTCTCTTATTTCCCCATTTTTAGAGTATTTTGGCCTGTGAAACTCTATACAGATTTTTTCATTTGTATGTATAGAATTTATTTCGCTTTCGGGAATAGTTTTCTTGATTTAATTGTTAGGAATTTCTTCGCTATTAACGACGTCCTTTAAATCTACAAAATTATAAAATCTTTCGTTTAGGAGATATTTGACTTTGCAAGCATAAAAAAGAATTTCTTTTTCTCTTATTAGAAGAATTTCTCTTTATGATTAAAAAAAATATATACAATGAATTCTCGTAAAAAATGAAGAAAAGGGAAATTTTTTGCCCCACTCTTTTATTTTGGGGATTTGAGGCGACGCTTAAAATTAAATATTATAAAAAGAAAAACAAACTGTTCATTTTATATTAATTTAAAATAACTTTTTTCTTTGACAGAGTGTGAACTTCAAAGATACTCAGGGCAAGGTTACAAAAGCCGCGGAAAAGGCCCAGAAGAAAAAGTAACCATCAAGCTTCCTCGGAAGCTCGAAGACCGCAAGCAGAAAACATCCAAAAGGAATCCTCCAAAGATCCTCCGGCGGGGTGCAATTTTCTACAATTGCTCAATTTTTTTCACCCTTTTCTACCAACACAAAAGCCGAAGACGCATTGTGCTTACTCTTACCTCCGTTACACTATCCCGTAGTTTTGAATCCTCGCATTTATCCTAATTTGCATATTCAGTTCACTCACGCTCCTCGCACCCCTCACATATGCTAGGATTGAATTAATTTAGAATTCACGTTAATTAAAATTGGCGATATAAGTCCGATTTCTGGTATAACTATCAGTTTCCTTGAAAACACTCCATGTAGTTAGTTTTTTAAATTGAAGAAAGACTCAGGATGTATGACTTTGAAACTCAATTCTCTAACGGAAGATGAGACAGTGGAATGAAGATTTTACACCTTTTTATAAGAACCACATGAAGATCTTGAGCATCGCTTCCCTAATTTATTTAAAGGACGATTTATTTCGTGAGATTTGTTAAGGCTGATATATGAGTTGCGAATATTATTATTAATGATTGTGATCAAGTATAATTTTTTATTTTCTAATTTCTAAGATCAAGAACTTCTTCAAAATAGATTAAGAGTTCCTTCGGAGGACCTCACGACGATTACGCGATTTCATTCCTGATATATAATCTCGAACCCTAAACCATAGACGTGTACTATGATTGTCTTGACCCTTATTCAGTATTATGTTCATGTAATAAAAAAATAATAATTTCAGCTGGTCTTTTTTTATTATAAGCAGTAGCAATAAATAAAGGCGCGCGAAGTGAGCGTTCACGTCCCTACATATTTTTTCCTGACATTAAAAATCCATTATTGAACATGTTATTAAATATAAAGAATTTATGATGCTAGAACGATTTTGTATTTAGATACATATGGTAAGAATTAAGAAACCATTATTTCTCGGTTTAATAACATTTTTTTTGTATCTTTTGCAAAAATTCGAAAATTACCTGTGAATTTTCCAAAATTGAAATTCGTAACCAAAAAATTTTGAATTTGAAAAATAACAAAATGTTTTAAAAACTAATTGTTTTAAAAATTTACAAAATTCTTAAGAGTGAAATAGTAACAATTTCTCAAATTCCTTTTTATATTTTGTATTTCTTAGTAATCAATGATAGTATATATTGCATATTTTGTGAGTTTCGTTCCTGGTAAACAGATTCTTCATATTAAAATAAAATAGTTTTAAAAAATTCAATGTTTGAATTTTTCTCTGAAAAAACAAAAGGTACTCATTACTAAACTAATGTTTAATTCATTACACAATTTTCTTTTTTTGAACATTTTATTCCTTATAGATGTGACAGAATAAACGTATCTTATAGGCATTTTAAACCTTATGATGAATGTCAACCAAATTAATGATTTAGTTAACAAATTTTGAAACTATTCAAACAATACTTTATATTTTTGAATATATAGCTTAATAAAAAAAGATGTCGTTTTAAAAAAAATTGTTATGATTTTGTTAAACAGAGTGGAGAGTACAAATACTATATATATACTGTGCATAGTCTTTATACACACATGTTAACATTTTCGAATTCATAAGGTAAGTGTATATTGAATAACTAAATTAATTATTTTTTTTTTTCGTTGAATTAGGAAAATATATTTATTTTTAATAATTATATTGCTTACTGATTTTCTAATTCGTTTTTTAGTTAAAAATTCCACTCCTCGAATGAAAATTTAACTACATTGTTGAACAATTATTTTTTTGTGTGTGAATATTTATCTTTTTGCGTGACAATTTAACTATGTTGCTGAAAAATTCGTTTTTTTATTGGTAAAATTTTAACTATTTCATTTTGGTTAAAATAGATTCTTTTGTTATGAATTCAACTATTTTGTCAAACATTTATGCTCGTGTATTTTGACGAAACACAAGCAGAAAAATTATATATAGTTTACATACAGTATGAAGTTTCATATATAATATTCATTTGTTTTGTACAAAAAATGTAGGAAATAAATTAATATTATATATATTACTTCACACTATATATAAACTATATATAATGTTTCCGACTGGGAAAACCGTCATTTTGGTAGAAAATTATTCTTCTCGATCTAAAATAATCTTTTTGGTTTAAATTGAACAATATGGTTCAAAATTCATCTTTTCTTGTTGAGTATTCTCCTTTTTAAATTGGAAATTCATCTATATGGTTAAAAATGCACCATTCGTTTAAACTTTTATTTTTATGTTTGAGAATTTGAATTCTGCTTATTAACAATAATAAATAATAATAAATAATATAAAAATTGTAGCCAGCCCTTAACGCAAATTGTTTCTAATACATAAGATACTATTTTATACTGCTAATTAAATATTCGCATAATTGTTTAGAACATTTTTTATCGTTTTTAGCCATTTTCTTTTAGAATAGAGATAGAAAGTCGTGGTTTTTTCAACAATATTCCATTGTTTGTTCAATTTTTAATTTGAATGAGCTCATCATTAATTAGTTTAAACAAAAATAATTGTTTTAACAATTTATTAGTATTGTTAATAATATCCTCTTTTAATAATTCTATAAATTTCGTTTTTTCTAAAATTTTCAATTTTTTGTCCACTTTTTACTTAGATTCAGTTAATAATTAATTTAATTGAGCAAAAATAATAGTTTTAAAAAATTATTATTTTCTAAAACTCTCTTCTCCTATACTAATGCTAGATAGTTGCGTTTTTTCTGAAATTGTTAATTATTTATCCCTTTTTGACTTAGTGCGATAATAATAATTACGAATCAACAAACATTATTGCTTAGATAATTCATTTTTGCTTATATCTAACTTCTCCTATAGTTATGGTAGATAGTTACGGGTTTTTTCTGAAATTTTCAACTTTTCGTACGCTTTGTACTTAGAAGGAGGTAATAATTAATCAAATAAAACAAACCTAATCGCTTAAACAAGTTATTATTGTTTATAATTATATTTTCTTAGATAAGTGATAGAAAGTTGCAGTTTTTTCTTAAATGTTTATGTTTGTTTTTCCTTTTCAGTTATAAACAAATGATAAATAAAAATCAGAGAGAATTCCATTTTAAACAATCTCTTTATTTTTTTGAATGCAGTTTTTTGAAATAAAACAGATATTTAAAATTTGCTTGAAATTTTGTATATGAATCCCAGACATTCCCCAGGGAATCTCCAGGATATCACGGGGAGGGGGCTGATATTAAAATATAAGCAATAACAGATTTTTCTTCTACGCTTCCATCTACTCCTAATTATTCTATTCAATGTTTTTGTCTCTTGTGTAACATTGCTTTATTGTTTAGATTAATTTTTTTTAACATTGGAAAAAGAGAAAAATAATTATTTTTCTCTTTGTAAATATACTTTTTAACATAAACTTTATTGAATTTATTATTTTTGATAGCAATTTATTTTGAAATATTAATTTTTTTTCGATTTTTCTGAAGATAATTGTTTCTAATACATAAAGTGCTAGTCTATAATGATAATTAGATTTTGTAATCATTTTAATATTTTTAATTGTGTTATAATACTAAATTTATAAATAAATAACTTACTTAAAAACATACAAAACTATTTTAAACTGATTCTTGTTTAGGATAACTTATTATTTTTGATAACTAAAAAGTCAAAACGAAACTCAAGATTACAGAAAATGGAACTTTCTAGCATAACTGTAAGAAAATATAGTTATAAGCAATAAGCATTAAGTCAACAAATCTTTGAAAATATTAGAAAAAACTGCAACTGGCTAGCAATATTTAAATTGAATATTATTAACAATAATAATAAATTTTTACACAATTAATATTGTTAACTTTAATTGATAATTTACTTGACTCCAATTGGAAACTGGACAAATCGTAGAAAATTAACAAAAAAACAGCAACGTTCTTATTCTATTCTAAGAGAAAATTGCTAAAAATAATTATAAATTATTGAAGAAATTCACGTGAACATCTAATTATCAGCATAAAGTAAACTATGTATTAGAAACAATTTGCGTTAAAAAATCGCAAAAAATGATTAGTGCCAAAAACTCACAATACAATACAGTGAAATTCTGATATAGGAAATCCTGATTTAGCTCTTCTGGGAATTTTGTTGTTAGCAAAATAAATGGTTCTTTTTTGTTGATTGGAGATCGCGATTGTTGCTTGTAGCGCTACGCGCTCAGTCTATGTATTTTCCCAGATTTGTGCACAGACTTTTTAAAATTAAAGGTTAGTAATCGATAACTGTAATTTTGTATGATGAATTCTTTTTTGTTAAAGCTTCTTCGGCTTTAACGAGCACATTAAATAATAAACAAATAATTTTTAAAAGTTTAAAGAATGAAAACTTGCTAATCGTTTTTTTTTTTCACATGGACCTCGTTGTTTGTTGCTGGAGTGGCAAACAAAGGCACATGCGTAGTGATTCACTTGACTCTCGCGCGCCTCTCTCGGATCTCCTCTGAAGCTCTACCGCTCCTCTATGTGTTTCTCAAAAATATGCCTGAGTGCCGTACCCATGCGCTGGTGGAGAGAGCATCAATACAACTCTGAGGCAATGTTCCAACGCTTTTTCTCTAACGTGCACTCGCCTTTGTGACCTTCGTCCATGATTTTATTATTTATAACTAAAAATTAACATATTTTTTCCAAAGTTCGGGTTTGAAAATATCCGAGACACCTTAATAGGTTATTATCTTTATTGTTTCCTATGCACGCTTGCTAGGATGATTGACATAACTTAAACGTTATTTCGAAGCAAAAGTCTTATTTTCCCAAGTGCTGATTGTAAATGCCGCATATATAAGATAACGTTGATAAGATCTTGGCTTCAAAAATTATAGTAATATAGTTACTTGAGATAATCAAATCAAAATTTAAAAGATAGCTTTGAATAGATCTATTGTACAATTTCATGTTGAACGTCTACGTTTTCCTTTTTAGCGCAACAGTGCTCCTTTAACTCTGATGAAGGAGTTTCCCAAAATGGGCGCGCCGCTCACCCAAACGGAGCGTGCCGCTGCACAAGGCTTATGGTTTCTCTGCGTGCTCGACCGCAGGAAAGCAGCTTTCGTAAATTTCTTTCCGTGTACCCTTTTATAACGCTTCATCCACTTCTTCACAAAGTCCTTTGACTTTCTTATATAGCACGCATTCGTTGAGAGTAATTTTGAGTCATTTTGGGTACGTGGACAGAAACACGGCTTCGAACCAACTCGCGTGGATTACACTCATTGCGCAAAACTTCTTTCCATCGCTTCAAAACAAACGAAACTGGGACAAAAGCTGTGATTCATCTTAGACCAATCTTCCCTAAGTCCTATACGATAGATCATTCATTTTTCGGACGCACGGCCTTCTATTGGCGCTGATGACGCTCTTGTGGAACTGACTGTAAAAAAATGGTAGTATCTAGAATATTGTCTTGAAATTTGAAAGTGTGTGGCTGAATATTTTGTAAAATAAAAATAATTATATGTGACCACGCGCATGACTCGCGCGCTCGTTACGCGGGAAAAGAACAAATTCGGGCATAATAGGACAACTTGAATTCAGTCTAGTATCCTTTCATGTGTTTTTCCGCAGTTGTGATGATTTAAGCCAGGCAACGCGCGCGTCATGCGCGTGGTCACAAATCTATTTAAATAACTTTCAAGACTCATCGTTGTTGCATTTTTATTTGACAAAATACTAATTTTTTATAAAATTGTTATAAAAAAATGATTAAAAAACTGAATTTTTAATCAGCAAACATGTACTTGAAAGTAAACCATATTGTACTATTTTTTATGGTGCAATTTTTTACTTACAAAATAGGACAATTTACGAAATATTTGAAAAAGAACCGATTTTTTGGGTCAACAGATAAAAAATCGATATTTCAGAAATTCATCATATCAAAGTAAAATAAAAAAAAAACGTGTCTTTTTTGTTTCCTTTTACGAATAAGGGTAAAATTTTTAGTAACAACAAAAGTTTGGTCGTAAATCTTACATGGAATGGCCCATATGCATAGCTAACATCTGGGTCGGAATGTATGCACGGTTTATAGTGAATAAAACACAAAGTTATGGTAAATATAATTTATTCTCGCATGAACTCTTCGTTAATATTACAACTAGATGTGGTATGTACAGATATATGTAATGCAATAATCTTACAAGAATTTAGTGTAATGCAGGTCTCGGTCAGTCTTCTGTTGCTGAGGCCCGCTGTCAGGGCGTCGAGCAGACCATTTCTGCGTCGGACTTATATATACAAAAAGTGTTCGTTCGAACATTTACGAAACACTTTCTTCCTTCGCGAATCACGCGATCACGTTATGGAATTCGTGGACCTTATTATAAGTATCTTAATTCAACTTCTTCGTTGACACAACACGTCGTTGGTGTCTATGTCCAAAGTTCCCAACAAATTTTGCAAAAACATCCAGAGAGTGTGAGATCAAACGTACAAATATTTATCAAACTATTTTTCTTCTTAATTTCTTTCTTGAGATTTCTGTGCAAGTTCTCGAACTTACAACCGAATATGTTTCTGACAATTTCTTAGGGACTATTTGTGAAAATTTTTTTACCGGTTCTCATAACTGTATATTTACAAAAAATCGAAATGGCGAAAAATTAGCAAAATAAATTAATACTGATTAGCAAAAGTCGCACGACTTGTAATCAATCACCAACCAACAGGCAACACAACAGTGACTATCGCTTCAGACTATCTGTATACAGCAAAAATTAATTTAATTAATTTATCATTGCGTAACATAAAACAGCCAATCATATTCCAGGAATGCTACCGAATTCGGGAGAATCATGAAAACTTTTTAATTTAAAAAACATTAAAAAGTTGGATTAAACTAATTCCTTCTAACCTCGAATTGAAGCTTGAATAGGATGTGTTTTAACCTCAATCTCTTCTGAAAGTTATCCTCATTTCATGTCAAGTACCATAAAGTACGAATCCTCGAAGATAAATTTCTATGTCGTCTCTTTTTCATTTTTTTTCTCAAGCTAGTAAATGCTAAAGCAACCCACAGCCTCGTAAATATACAAAACATGTCGACATCCTTTAATGTATATTGCCAAATCTTTCTCACTTTACGTAATAGACCCTCAGAAAAAAGATTTGTCAGGAATACTGGACTTGTCGAGGTTCAAAGTCGATTTCGTTCTAAATCTTAGCTGTCATTCACGTTTTAAAAAACGAGCGTTGTTGTCAAATTTCTAATATTTCCGCTTTTATCGTTTCCCGAAACTGTCTTACCTAAGGTTATGTTTCAATCTTAAAGTCCCAAATCAGTTAGAAATTGGACAACAGTTCCTAATGGCAGCATAATGGAAGATCAAGATTCTACATAATAATACGCTGTGTAAATAAAACTTGAACACATATTTAGGGCTGATGAGTTGGACTATGATGAGACCACGCAGGTGGTGACGAGTGATTGAAGTTGACGGAAATAGTGACCGGATGGAGAACCATATCTGGACCGGTATCCGGGCTAAAAGTGAGATGTGGCGTTAGCAGAGAGGATTCAACAGTCAATGGGATGTAGAAGGAACCACCGTCATGAAGTGCAAAAATGGGCACCCCATGGGGCTTATCAGAAGCCGGGGGTGGACTAGACTTTATCCTCTCTGCAGAAAATCTCTGTTTGATGGAACTTTTGAATTTGTAGTTTGGAGGCTTCGAAACGGATGGCATACTATGAGAATGAGTGCTATGGTTGCTGTCATCGCTGACAATTGTTGGCGGTGGAACAATGGGCCTTGAACGTTCTGGGTCGCCGAATGAACTCACTCCTGAACTCGAACAGTGGTCGGATGATTGGTTGCTCTGAGGACACATTGTAGGAATTGTGGAGTGAGGAAAATTCGCATTTGGTGATCCGGTTGATGATGGTAGGTCTGGATGAGGAAAGCCAAGTCTATCACCTGAAAGCAAAAGGAATAGTTAGTTTCTATAGCAAACGTAGAATAATTCAGATGAATTCTACAGGTCTCAATGACAAAGTTCAATTTTAGAAGAACAAATGAAAAGGTGCTTAATCGAGTGGCGAACTCTTGAAGCTGGAAAATCACATATAAATAATAATTCAGACATAATTCAATATTATAATTCATAATCAGTGCCATCCACACCTTTTAATTTAGTCTTCACCAGTTAGGACCTTCTTATTTGGTTTCTCTAAGATGAAGCCTTTTCATTTGGATAAGTCAAATTTTGTTGAATTTTTAACAAAGAAAGACAGATTTTATATCTAAACAGAAAAGTTTAATTTTCCATACAAATAATTACAATTTTAACTAAATAGTAGATTTTGTACCAAAAAAATTAACTTTTAACCAAAAAGTAGTTCGCAATTAAGCGAAAAAACCAAAAAGGGAAGAGAAGGGGGTAAGTAAAAGAGGGAATAGGGGCAAGTGTATGAAGTCTGCATTCTTAAAAGTACTTTCTTTATCATTAAAATGATGTAGGAATATGTAAGAAAAATGTATTTATATTCATGCTCTTTTTTTAGCATGATCCTTCAGTATGATAATAGTTTTGTGGTCTCTTTAGGGATAAGTTTATGTCGTTTTAATAAGCATAAAGGAGGTTGAGGTCTGTCATTCTCAATTCTCAAGATATTTAATGACAAGGATTTGCATATATACTTAGTTTGAATTAAGAAAAAGACACTTACTGGTGGCTAAAATTTTTTCGCAGTGTTGCTGTAAATGGCTGATGAGCTGCACACATAAGGAATCTCTGGCAAAGAAGCCCTCGACCTCCACGAGAAAGTGCATAGTCTCACTTAGGCATTCTTGAAAACCAAGTCTATAGTGTTCTGCTGCTGTTGATGTCGTTGCAGAATGAGAAACACTGTCCACGCTATCTTCAGGGTGTGCGTGCACTGGATTTACAGTCGAATGTTTGGTGTCTGCGAAAAAATTTTTTAATTAATAAATTAAAACTGCAATCAATTAAAACAACTCTATAATTGTATAATATATCTTCTATAGAAAAGTGATATGTCTGAAGCCCAAACAATCGAAGATTCTCAAGCAACAGGGATTCTGAATTGAGGGCCTGGATCATAGAATCTGTTATAACTTTCTGCTGCTCAGAATGGAGAAACCCCTGACCGAAATCTGTAACCGGTTCTTTGATCCGCACCCTCAATTGAATATTTGGAAACTAGCAGTCTTTAAAAATCCAAAAATATTTAACAGAATCTTTGGTTTATGAAACAACATTTATTAATAAATTAATTTAATTTATTTTGTGAAATCAACTTTATCATTATTACATTTTTTCTTCAACGAAAAAGTGTTAACTATGAAACCTTCAAAATCAAAGATTCTTGAAGAAGAGGGATTTTACATTGGGGGCTTGGATCAAAGAACTGGATATAAATTTCTGGCACTCAGAGTGCATGAACCCTTTTCCGCTTGTATTTGAACGACTCTAAATACATTCAATTTATTATATTATGAAAGTTATTTAAAACCAGCATGTTATGAGCCTATAACGGCCCCTGAAAAGTGAGCGTAAGATAGTCCTGTGTTTTCACCATCAAATATATTATAAATATCACGACTAAATGTTCAGAAAGCCCTTAAGTCTTACTATAGGCTAAATGCAAATGAAATATCGTACATCACTCATAGGGTTAGACAGGTCCGATCGTAAAGGTCAATGTTCGCAAGAACGGCTTGAAATACCATGCCCATGGTTTTGCAATTCATCCTGCAAACATTAATCTCTTCGCAAGGACCTGCCTAACCTTACTTGTGATGTAATATGTACATTTGAATAATTCAAATCAACTATCATCATTCAAATTTGTCTTATATTAAAAACTGTTAAATCAGAGATAAAAAGCTGTAAATGGCTCTATGATCCGGGCCCTAAATTTAAGAATTAGAAACTAGGCGTCTTTAAAAATGATCAAATTGATATGGAAGGCCCTTGACATTTTAATACTTTAGCTAAAGTGTTTCCAAATTATAACGTTTAACATTGAATAATTGTCAAAATTTCATATTAAGCCATTAAAAATCAAGAATCCAAATACACTGACTACTAATTAATATAATGATCAAATGTATCAACCATAGCAGATTGGAATTCTAATATTTAAATTAATGATTAAAAAATAATCATATTCAACTTGGGTATTAATCCGTTTTAACTTTAAAATATTCAGGAGCTGAAAAATGCATTGAAGGTATGTTAGCTAATAAATTGAATTGCACTTAATTTAATTTAATGAAATATATCACTCTTACAATTTGTATTCTATTAAAACTGTTAAATCTGAAGCTTTGAAAATTGAACATTCTTAAAGAAGAGTCATTCAAAATTTAGAGCCCAGATCAAAGAAACGGATATAACTTTCTGTCGCTCAAAATACTGAGCTAAAACTGCTATCAACTATGTATCAAATGAATTTATTGAAAACAATTCTTCTATTGTTAAAACTTCAAATTTTCATTTAAAAATTAATATATTTTGTTAAACATGCAGTATTTTTACTTAAAATACTAGAATTAATTAATTAAATTGTTTATTTAATTTATTAAGTTGTTAATAAAATAAAAGTATATCAAATCAGCTTTTATCATCGATAAAATTTGATTTCTATTACAATTTTCCTCTATTGAAAACTTAAGCTATGAGAACTAGATTTTTTTTAAACAATATGTATTCAAAATGAAAGAATTTGCAACTAGTAGTCTTTGATAATAAAAATTTGAAAATAAAGGAACCTTGTGAATTAATTATTTTTAACTGGAAGTATTTCAAAATGTACGTTTTTAATATTGAATAATTTTTAAATGTAAAGGAAGGAATGATAGATATTTGAAACTTACAGCAATAAAACTTCTTAAAAATCTGCAGTTTTCAATTTAAAATACTTCAAATTGAAAAAACTTAAATGAATTGGATAATTTTACACTTCAAAAGTATTAATAATAGTTTGACGAGTACTAATAATCTAAACAGTTCAATATAATAATTAGAGAAGCAAAAAAGAAAAATTGATAAAAGATTTCTTCATTATTAATAAAGTTATTATTACTAATAAACGATTTGACACTAGAAGTATTTTAACAAAATTTAAATGGAAAGATTATTTTAGTCTCCCATTTTTTCTAAATTTAAATGTTAACCATTCAATGATTTTCAATATTTAAAGGAACGGAAAAAATCTTAAACGTAAGAACGTTGAATCTCATTCAAATCCTACAGTTTTTAATCTACAACAAATAAAAATGCATCATTGCATACTTTAAGCTTACTGATAACAATTTCGAATTCCAGCCATTAAACCTGAACATTAAAAGATAGTCAGCGTTAATATTAAAGTTTTCAAAACTGATTAATTTCATCATTTCATGAACTCAACAAAATATGTTTTCCATCAGTTACTTCAAAACTTAAACAGTTGTAATTTGAAGCATTGCAAATTTAAGAATTTGAATAATGAAATAATGCAACTAAATTAAATTTGCGAAGCATTAAAAATGAAGCAATATTGCATTGGAAGACTTTCATAAATATTAGCTCGTAAAGTGGAACGATCAATTCTTTTAAGTTTAATCCTACAAAGGACAAATATTTGCAAACTTAAAATTGAAATTATGCATTTGCATCCCCTTAAGTACCTTACAAACTTTATCAATTGATTTAAACAAAATTGCTATGAATTAATTGTTCTTCTCTTTATTAATGTGAAAAATTGTAGTTCAGTAAGAATTGTCCACATATATTAAAGCAAAACAACTTAATTTAATCAATAAAAAATGCTTTCAAAAAATAAATGTCTACCTTGTCGGAGACCTTGGAGATGTTTCATATGTCGAATGGCCATCTCGATTATTTCCGTTTTTTCCACTCTTCCTCTGCCTTTTTTCAAATATTCAGCCGGAATCAGTCTGCTCAGGTCAGCCAAACAATTATTCATGCGATCTCTTCTTCGTTTCTCGATGATTCTGTGCGACATCGGATCTTGCTGTAATAAGAAAAAAAATTTTTTAATTAAATTTCTTTGTATTGTTTAGTTATTAGTGTAGGGTACAGTTTCTTACAACATTTTTCAAGAAAATCAGCGAAGCGTCAGAATTCGGAAACTGATGTTTTAGAATAAAAATTCGTTTTTATAAAAAATACTGATTTAATTCCTAACGAGTCTTAATTGCAAATTGGCAATATTCCGCACTCGTAAAGTTTTCGTTTTGTATATTCAGGGAAATCTTAAAATCTAAGTACCGATTAAATATTGGCAAATGAAACATTTATGAAGGGAAATAAATCCTACTATTCATAAAACAGAACCTGTTTACACTTGATTAATTTTTTTTTAAATTAGTTAACATTTTCTTACATTTGTAACATCAACTATCATCGAAATTCACCTCTTTATTCAAACAACGCTTCTTCCTCAGAGGCGGTGAATTGAGCGAAGCTTCATCCAAATTCGAGGGCGCGAAAAACTGCATGTTCAAAATATTATCCATGCTGTGCGTAACCATCGTAGGATAATCCACAGAACTTTCGTTCAAAAACGAAAATAGAAATTTCAAACTCACTAACACCTTCAATTTAACCTCACCACTATATGAAAATGATCACTTTATTCACTCTGATTACAGAAATATTAATACGTCACAAACGCAGTTTTCATTCTTTTTTTTTTTATTGACACCCTTTCAGTTTGATTTCTTAATTATTAATTTGAAATCATGATTAGTATGTGACTATAATTATCCTTTTGGGATTGTCACTATTATTAATTGTCTCTATTAATTCAAACCTTGTTTGAATAAATATATGAATTGTCTTCTAATTGTTTAATTAGCTGTTAATTATCTCTAATTTATTTTGCCAATCTCGTGATTAATTATCGCGAGTGAAATGCAAAGACTTGTTTCACAGAGGACGTGTCCCGAGAGACTGAGAAGCTTCGCGATGCTGCACAAGGCTTCGACTGCCTCGGATGACAGCAAGCAGTTTCCAACCTACATGTTTTACGTTTTGTTTCGAACAAACTGCAAGCCAGGATAGGAGTCGCCCTCCAACGTGCCTCTCATCACGTGTAAAAGTTACACGATACTTTGCGCCCTGCACGTGATCCCGTTTTGTCGCACGAGTTTCTTCGAGAATTTATTTATAGAAATTTATACAACACATCTGAATTCTGCTGTGTGCTAGTTATTCGGGAACAAAGTTTCTTGTTAGAAGCCGCAAAGCTTTAGTCAGAAGCTTGCGCTAAAATAAATTGCACATTTTCTCTCAGAAGCGAGGAATTCTAAACAGACGCTTCTCAAAGTTGTATTTACAATGCACTGACTGATACTAAGGAATTTTCGGTAACACTAGCTGGTCAAGCATAGCGCTAGGGCTGGTTATACGGAAAATTTCGTAAGGGTAGAGAATTGGTACTTATAATATAGACGAGGTTGGAAAAACTTTTCAAAATGCGGTGCAGTAGAAGTGGATTGCCCTGGATTACATACAGAATAACTCTGGATTACCTTCCGGATTTTCTAGGATTACACGTGATTAAACAAAACTATATTGGATTACTCTGCCAAAAACCAATAATGTTTAATAAAATCATTGAATTTTCAATAAAATACATTCAATTTTAACCTAGTAGTTGAATTGTAAACTAAAGTGATATACCTCCGACAAAAAAAATTAATTCTGAAAAGAGTAGTTTAAATTTCAACCAAGTAGTTTAATTTTCAACTAAAATTATAAATCTCCAACCAAAAAAAAAATTTAACAAAGCAGTTTAACTTTGAACTAATTGATTGAATTTTCGAAAAAGAAACATAATTTTTAACTAAGTTATTTAATTTTTTACCAAAGTACTTGAATTTTGAACGGAAAAGGTCGAATTGTCAAACAAAAAATATCAATTTTTAAACAAGATGATAAATTGTAAACTAATAACGTGAAATTTTCAATAAAATACCTGAGCTTTTAACCAAACAGTTCAGTTTTAACTAATTAAGAAAGATTACTTTTGAGCCGCATAGTTGAGTTTTCAATCAAAAATGATAAAAGTATAACCTAAAATAGAACAGCCATATTTTATATTCAAAAAATTTATTTACTTTACCAAAAATACGTCATTTTAACTAAAATTATGCATCTATAACAAAGATATGAATTTTTAACGAAGTAATTCAACTTTCAAACAAGTGGTTGAATTTTTAAAAATTAATTCCTACTAGCCTAAATAATAAGTTTTCTACTGAAAACAATAAACTTTCTCCGAAAAAGTTAGACTTTTTACAAAAAATGGAAACTTAAATTTTCAATTTAGAAACGTAACTTTTTTAGCAAAAAAAAAGCAAATGATTTAAATTTCTATCCAGAGATGAATTTTTTATTTCACGTAGTTACCACATACAATAAATATGAAAAGCTTAAAATTTCAAGTCGAAATGTATTAAATTTTGAACAAAATAGTTCATTTTTCTACTAAAATCATGCGTCGATAAACAACAACAAGGAAATTTAACAAAGTAATTCAGCTTTAAACCAACTAGATAAATTTTAAACCAAGAATACTAGTTCTTTTCATAAAAAAGAAACAATTTTTTACAAAATACATGAATTTTCAATAAAAAAGTTAGATTTTTAACCAGAAAAAAATAGATACAGTTAGAAATGGAATAGTTAGATACTAAGGTACAAAAATTTATTTAAAATAAACAAAAAATGAATTTTCAACTTAAAAGTTAAATTTTTCACAGCAACAATTTAAATTTTAATTAAAATCATTAAATTAAAATTAATATTTTCGTCCTTGTGGAAAAGCCAACTTTTTTGTTAAAAATTCATATTTTTTATTAAATTCGACTGTTCTTTATCTAAAATTAAAATATCTTTTGGTTAAAATATGAACTGTTACATTTTATCCTTTTATTTTAATCCAACTATTTTTATTAGAAATTAAAATCGCTTGTTGCTTGAAATGTCAGCTACTGTATTTCTCATTGAATATTATTCTTTTTTTTATCGAAAATTAAACTACTTTGTTGAACTTCTTCGTTAAAAATTAGTTTTTTCGTTGTTGAAAATACTTAATTTTAAATAAGTATTTAACTATTTTATTGAAAATTGCATGGCTTTGTTAAAAATGTTACTGTATTGTTAAAAAATTGAATTATTTATTTGCAAATTTAAATGTTTTCTTGAATCTTTTATCTTTTGCATAGAAAATTCGCCCTTTTAGATTGCACATTTAACTGCCTTCTAAAAATCGTGTTTTAGTTCTAAAATTAAACTATTTTGCTGAAAATTCAACTGTTTTTGGTTCAAGTTTAATATTTTTTGTACACAAATCTGACCTTTTGATTGAAAATGTACATATTTGTATCAAGATTAAGCTATTTGGTTCCAAATTCAACTATTTGGTTTAAAATGCATTGTCGTAGGGCAAAACTTAAACTATGTTATGCAGTTTTCAAAATATATGTGATGTTTGATATTGCAAAGAACCAGAAACTTCTTATAAATATTCCAAATTTCATACATATATTTAAAATTTTCGCCAAAAATAGTTCTTTCGTATGAGTCTCATTAGGAAATAAAATTTTTAATCTCTATGATAGAGTGAAATCTTTGGAATAACTGAGTAGTAAGCAGGTTGTCAAAATCACGTGCGCATTCGCACATACTTTCTGTTCACAATCTTAACGGCAAGTTGACATTCATAACGTACTTTACTTATCACGAAATAAATTTGCGAACACTCCCTTCAATATCAATAAAAAAGTTCTAAAATTTAGTACGGAAAAATGAATAAACTATGTATAGTAAAACAAATGATGTATTTCTTTAAATGAGGAGGGGGGGCATTGTAAGTAAGGTTACGACCTGATACAACATTTATTACTTTTCCTAAAAATAAATCTAAAAAATTCTTTGTTTTAAAGAAACTCACCCTTTTCCCTCTTATCGTCTTTTTTTATTTAAATACGAACCAAGATAATTGAACTCAACAAGAACAATTTAACTACTTTTGGTTGAAAAGTCTACGATTATATTTTTAATTCAGAATTTATCTCGTTTGGTTGAAAATTTTAGTACTTGGTTAAAACAGTTATTATTTTGTTAAAAATGTAACTATTTCGTTAAAAAGTTATCTTTTTCGTCAGAAATTCAGTTACTGGATTAAAAGTTGAACTACTTTCTTGAAAATTCATTTTTTAAAGATTCGTCACCTTAGTAAAAAATTAATGTCTTTTGTTGAAAATATAAATATTTCGTGGGAAAGTAGTTTTTTGCTGCTTTCGAGCAGAATTATATAATGCACCTGCTTGCGTTTAAATTAATCATCTTTTGGGTTAACTCTTTTTTAGAAAATTAATTTTTGTTTTAAGATTCATCATTTTAGTGCAAAACGCATCACTTTGGTTTAAAATATAAATGTTATGTTAAAAATTCGTTTTTTTTTATTAAGAGTTTTTTTACTGAAAGTCTATTTGCTTCATTTTTCATTAAAAGCGGATATTTTTATTAAAAATTATTTTCTAATTGAAGGTTCATATCATTTTTTAACATTCGTGGTTGGCAATTCGTGCTTTTTGATTGAAAATACAACTGTTTTGTTTTCAAATTGATTTTTGGTTTAAATTTAACACTTTGGTTGAAAATGAAACTATTCTTATGAAAATTTATAATTTGTATTGAAAGCAAACTTTTTTTCTTAAAAAAGTATATCTTTAGGATGAGATTTCTACCAATTTATACATAATTCATTCTTTTTAAATTAAAAAGTAACAGTGTTGCAAAAAATTCACCCCTAATATATAAAACAAAGCAAATATGATACATAATTGTTTTCATTACGCAAGACTTTCGGATGGGAAAAATTCTTGGAGTAATGTACAAAAAATATGATAAATTTCTTTGGACTAAATTACTAAATAGAGTTCTCGATATATTGTGCAAAAAGTTTCAGAAGAAAATATCTGGAATTATGGTAGAGCAAAGAGCAATTGCCCTATAGATCTGAGATATCTTGAGTCTGCATATTTTTCTAGAATCTTAGGTCAGAGCTACTTTGATTTTGAATTTATTGTCAGCTTTACTAAGATTTTGCAAAAAAAAGGTGATATCTGCTCGAACCCTGTCATTTTTTCAGTCATACCGACTTGTGACAAATACATACTCTACTTCTGTGCTTGTCTGACGCACACGTGCAAAGTATCCTACTGCACTGGAGCGCTGCGATAAACTTGTTGTTTTTCAACCAACCTAAACGGGAATTCACATGATATTTATAGATTCACGACGTAATGTCACGTTAAATTTAAATTTTTACGTAAATTCCTGCTCACGTGAAGAGGATTTATTTTAGAATTCATAAAACGTGCAATTTTATCTATATAACTAATTCTGAACTCACGTAATAATTATCTAATAATAACAAAATAAATGATAATTTTGCAGGCATATCTAAAACTAGATTTCATCAATGAATGCTTTTTGTTAAGAACATTTTTTCTTTTACTATCTTTTAAACTTTTCTTATTATGAGTCATTTCTTATCATAAAAAAGATTTTTTTATAAAAAAAGGTTACAACTTTTTTTTAAATTTTTCATTAAAAATAATGTTCTTTATTTGAATTACATTAACAGCAATATTATTTCATTTTTAAAATCATACAAAAACTATGTTTCTCAAAGCTATGATTTTGAAGGACCACCTAACTTACCTTAATTTGAAAGCTTTTAAACATAATTCGAAATTGTTTCTTTTTCTAAATGCGTAATATCGTCATTGTTAAGCTTTTTAGAGTTCCTAATATAAAATTGTTTTCATTTACACAGTTCATATTTGAAACTATTTAGTTTCGAATGCACCGATTGCGATTTGTATTAATTTAAAAACATTTAAGTTTTAAGGATTTAAATCTCTTTTTACTCTTGAGCTTATAACCTTTTAAGTTGTTATTTGACATTTACGTTTAAACCAATATAATTATTCAGTTGAAAGTTCAATTTTTTGGTTTAAAATTCATCTTTCTTTATTGAAAAGGAACTTTTTTGTTGAAAAAATCATCTTTTCTGGATTAAGAGTGAAAAGATATCTTAGACGGTTTACTTTCTCGCTTGAGAACTTAACTTTTTTGTTAAAGCTTGTC
>NC_046659.1:75529501-75531130 GCF_010883055.1 Belonocnema kinseyi | reverse complement strand
CGTCGGCACTAGTTTGGGAATCGCTGTGATAGGGGTTACAACTCCGTATCATTGACACGCGGAAACGCGAGTTTCGTTTGGTGCCTCGCCTGAAATCTACACTCGAATTTCGTCTCTAATCGAACCTCGCCTTAAACCTCATCTCGAGCTTTCTCTTGAATTTCACCTCGTTCCGAATATTGTCTCAAATCTCTTCTCGAATCGCGCCTCGAATCGCGTCTCGAATCTCGTCCAAAAAGAACTGTTAAAATTTTGAAAAAAATGCAATTTATTTTTCTACATTTAGTACCGGATTGGGTAGCTCGTCGCTCTCTTGATCAAGCAGACAATGAAAAAGCTACATGTGTTAGGTAGAAATGTGCACAACTTGTTATCGAAACATTTAAGGCCAATTAATTGCATGAGTCACAATATTGTTCACCGCAGTGTTGCCATATGTCGATATAATTTACATCACTGTTTGTAGTTTTTGTACTTCCACCTTACTTCGCAAGAATAAAAAAACATAACCTGGAGTCGTGACTTTAGTGGCTCTGGCTCGCACGATTTGTAAGAGAAAAATGAGATGAGAAATGGGATGAGAAATGAGATGAAAAGATGAAATGAGAGAAGGTAGTAGAAAAGATGCAAGCTATGAATGAGGTCGAGTTATCGCGAGTCCGGATATATCCAGCCTCTGCTTGGTATGAACGATCCTATTATGACTGAGTTTATCGAATATGCATGACCGCGGTGGATCCCGGGGTCTCTGTTTTTCAAACGATAACCGGGCTTCACCGGATTCATTCTGAATTGCTGCGTACGGTCTATCTTATCAAAGAAAGCTGGGATTCCGTTTACAGTATCCAAGGGTTACTCGAGTTTGCAAAGTGTTTTTTTCGCACTTACGGAAAGAGTTATGCTTCTTGCACCTTATGAAAATTAGTAGTTAGGTGAATAGGAACTTTTTCTAATAATAAAAGGTAATTGCATATAATTATTTTCATTTACTTTTACTAAATAATACTAAAAGTGTTATTCGTATAATAATTTTATTTTGTATCTGATTTTGAGATAATTGAAATTTCTAGAAGATCAACAGTTTTAAGAAAAATGTTGGGAAGAATGGTAGACCCCCCCCCCCCTTCACCGTCAGTCTGAAAACCATATTTTAAGAATTTCACGCATAAAGACGAATTTTCTTGCAAGAAAATTAATATTCTACCAAAAGAGAAGTGTAAAAAAATCATGAATTGTTAACCAAATGGTTGAATTTTCACCTCAAAAAGATAACTTTTTAGCCAAAAACGGAATAGAGAAGTTTTTTGTTTAAAAATTACTTTTAAAAAATCATTTTTAAGCAAAAACATTTAATTTCTACAAAAAGATCAGTTTTCGACAAAATGCATGAATTTTTTACCAGATAATTGTATTTTCACTTTAAAAAAATATTTTTTCCACCCAAAAAGGAATATTACAATTTTCGTTTCAAAAAGTTATTTTAAAAAAATTAATTTTTTAACATGAAGATTAATTTCCTATCAAAAGATTAGTTTTTAACTAAATTTATGATTTATTTATTTATGTATTATTATTGATTATTTATTATTAATTAATTTATTTATTTATGTTAAACAATTAGTTGAATTT
>NC_046659.1:75524589-75529401 GCF_010883055.1 Belonocnema kinseyi | reverse complement strand
TTTCATCAACTTTCTTTTCATTTGCTTAAAATCAGATTAGGAAATTGATTCAACTAATTAAAATTTAATTTATTAACATTTTAACACATATTAATTTTTCTCGACCGGCTCTAATTAGTATCTAGTAGAGGGAAAAAATGGTAGGGTGGCGGCCCTGCCCCTCCCTGAAAACTGCAAAAAAAAGTTTGGGAATCGCTGCCCTAGCATACCCCACGGTAACAAATATTTTATGATTTAAAAAAACAGTGTGACAGTGGGGCCACACGGCAGAAATGAAGCTTTGATAGACTGACTTTGAAGTTTTTTGTAAGGTTCCATAATGGTTTTTTATGAGATCGCATAGTAAGAACGTGCAGAGAGCGAGAGAGAGAGAAAGAGAGATGAAGGAGGCATGGTAAAGGCTAAGCATGGTAGTAGTGGGGATATCGAATCGCCGTAGAACAGGGAGACGCGAATAGAGGGGGAAGGTATCGACTACAGAAAGTATACTTGTAAGAGAGACAGAGAGATATCCTTTCGTTTAGTCGGTCCATCTTTTTTTCAATTCCTGCTATCTCAAAAGAATTTTTGCTGAAAAATTACTGAAAATAAACAATAATTAATTGCTTAAACAATTAACGAATATAAAAAATAAATGTTTTGAGAAACGTTTGAAGAAACGATAATAATTATTGATTTTTTGGCCAAAAACGAGAATAAAGAGCTCAATGGTATAGATTGCATGCAAAATTCAGATTTCTGGATTTAGAGATACATTAGGAATAATTTCTTCCCAAGTTTTTTATTAAGGGAATTTCTAGTGCTCGGATGTGAAATTAAAGTTTCGAACAAAAAAAAAAGGAAATTTACATTCTCGGATTTGGAACCTAATTTGGGAGAACGCTTCCCTCCCAAAAAAACGTTTTTATGCATTTTTGAACTATCTTAATTACGAGTATTTCAATACAATATGTTGGAAAGTTCTCACGTTAAAAATGAAGGATATTCATGCTGTTATGGAAAAGAGACAGGATGTTTCTACAATTTTTCTTTTTGTTTACGCCATGGATTCAACACGAATAAGAAATATATTAACCGTTAAATATTTTTTAAAGCAAAATTGTCCTACTGTTATGGGGACTCCTTAAAAATTTGTTCAAATACACACAAATATGAGCGCATGTTTTTTTGTTTAAAAAAATGATACTAAGAAGTTTCGCAAGCCTCATGAAATTTAACACGTATTTTCCACAAGAAAAAAAGACGTTTTTGTAAATTTTTTCAGAATCCTGAACATTATCTCAATCGAGTTGAAACTTAACAATTCCCTTCACAATTAGCCATAAAAATACGAAGAAAATATAGCTTTTCAAATATGAACACCATAAGTCTGTTTTACAGGGTTCCAAAAAACCCCCATAAGTTGAAAAATGGATTTTGCGAGTTTTTGGCGCTAAGTATGAGTTTTCTGCGGTTTTCAAAATAAAAATTGTATCTGGCACATAAAAGACTATTTAATACTGATAACTAGATGTTCACATAAATCGTTTAAACAATTTATTATTGTTTTTAACCATTTTCTCATAAAATGGAATTCGAAAGACGCGGTTTTTTTTCAAAACTTTTCCACTTGTCCAATTTTCAATTAGCGGAAAGTAATTGTTCATCAGTGTTAACAAGAGTAATCGTTTAAATAATTCATTATTATTGTTAACAATTTTATCTTATAAAAATGCTACAAAAATGCAGTTTGAAAAAATTCACTTTTAGTCAAATTTTCAATTATAAGTTATGTAATTAATTTGAGTCAAGAAAATTAATTATTTAAACAAATCATTATTATTTTTATTATCATTATTAATAATGTTATTTTTGAATAATGCCAAAAAGATGACGTTTCTTTGTGAAATTTCTGGCTATGTGTCCAATTTTCAATTAATGAAAGGTAATAATGAATTCAAGTAAACAAAAATCATTGTTTAAGCAATTGATTATTACTGTTAACTTATCCTAATGTTAACTTATCTTAATTGAAAATTTATCTGAAAGTGCATTTTTAAACTGCAATTTTGTAGCATTTTCCAAAGAGAATATTATTAAGAATAATGATAAATTATTTAAACAAGCACTCTTGTTAACAGTGATGAACTATCACTTCCCTATAATTTAAAATAGGAAAACAAGTGGAAAGTTTTTGAAAAAACCGCGTCTTTCTAAGTCCATTCTATAAGAAAGTTGCTAAAAACAATAATAAATTGTTTAAGAAATTTATGTGAACATCAAATTATCAATGTCAAATAGTCTTTTATGTGCTAAAAACAATTTTCACTTAAAGAGCTGCAAAAAAGTCATAATTAGCGCCAAAAACTCGCCAAACTAATTTTTTTACTTATTGGGTTCTTTGGGACACTATAAAACAGGCTTATGTTGTTGATATTTGAAAAGCAATATTTTATCCGTATTCTATGGCCAATTGTGGAGAGAAATGTTAAGTTTCAACTCGATTGAGATGATATTGAGGATTCTGAAAAAGAGATACCAAGACGTCTTTTTTCTGATGGGAAATACGTGTTAAACTTCATGGGGATTGCGGCAACTCTAAATATATTTTTTAAAACAAAAAATGCATTTATTTTTGTGTGGATTTGGACAAATTTCTGGGGTGCCCCAAAAAAATTTTTTGAAAATTCCAATACATTTTTGGACCACCCTAGAGGACAATAATCAAGAGCAGAAAATTTTATTTTTGATCCTAGTTTTACATAGAATGGTATAAGATTACATAGGATTTTGTATTATACAAGAGAACATAAAAGAGGGAGAGGGACAAATTTAAGCGACTTAATTAATAATTTAATAGGCTACAAAAGATTTTTTTTAAATTTTAAACATGTTTTCGAAAAGCTTATTTAAATGCACAGTTAATTTAAAAAATTAATATTTTGCATGAGAAATTAATGTTTCAATATAATTTTTCATCCTAGAATATGAAGTAAAAACCTTCCACTTATAATAGACGATTGAATTCAATTATTAATATGAATATTGGGTATATTTTTTCTTAGGTGTACCCAAACAAAAAGAAAAAATGTTTTTTTGTCGAGAAATAAAATCTCGTGCATTGTGTATCGAAAGAGTTACACTAATTTTTTGTATTAATAATGAGGAAGTACAACTGTTTTGAAATAGAGGGGTTTCCTAAGCTTTATTTTGTCAACTAAATAATAAAAGAATGTAAGTACATCCGATAAAGAGCCTTTCCGCAGAAAATTCAAAAATTGCACCCCTTCCACTTCGTTGCATATTTGTCCAAATGATAAAAACAATTTGTCTTATAAACTACCATCCCATAGGAAAATATTTCATCAAGTTTGAGTCTGATCCAAGAAATTCCGACTTTTGGGACGGAAGTTTTTAAGAAAAAATGTCGCATATACAAAAAACGTACAATAAATTATTGATGCGTAATTATATCAATTACAGTTAGTTTACTTTGTTTTGATCCAACATTGAAATGAGCAAATAACATTCATTATTTTATTTTTTGACTAGTTGTTTATTTAGCAATAAATCAATTTGTCATAAATATGTTTGCTTCTTACTTCTTGTTAGAAAACTAGTTAAATATAATGATAATCTCTACGATAATTTTGCTAAATCATCTCGCTCGACAAAACAGCTGAAATTAATTTCATATTTTCCTATATACAAAGACATTAGCATACGTCTAAGAAATTTGTAATCGATAGTTATAGACAATTTGATAAATAGACCAGTTCTGAGAGAACGACCTTGTTTTGCTCAATTTCCTCCCATGCCCCCGCGAAAAACATGCTTATCGAAGCATGATATTGCATCGATTATCTTTGGGCAGCTGTCATTAAATTAAATCGAAGGTCTTACTTATATTCGCGGAAGCATGCACTTTCATACCCGATTTTCACAAACTCATACCCAAAGTCACAGGATGCAATTTCAAGTACCAATAAATAAGCTTTTAAAAACAAATAAAATTATACAAATGAGTATCAGATATGACTAATTACATTTGAATAATCCAATTATTGAAAAGTGCCTGGCGCCATTTTTGATTAATTATGATATATAAGCTAATTCAATAATGTGGCTTAGTTGGTTAGACACTCAGACTTCAATTCAGAGGTCCGAGGTTCGATCTCTGAGCCGGTACCTCTGGAAATTTTACTATATACCGTTACCGAGGTTCTGGTGGTTCGGAACCCACCTTAAGCTGTAGTTCCCCCCGTCGTGTACTTGGCTGCAACCCAGTTCGGCAATGATGGGGTACAAACCAGGCTTTGTCCAATATTTCGGGCAGAGTGCTCTTATTAGATTACTTGATTGCATTATAAAAATGCGTCCGTGACTGATTATATATACCGGGACAGCCCCGTGCAAAGTAATCAAATAAAATCCAACTCTAGCCCAAAATGCCTTCGACATGTTGGGCAGTAACCACATGTTGGGCCTATGCCAACATTTCATAATAAGCAATGGTACAAAGCTGTCCAGTACTTTGACATACAAATATTTAATGGGAGATTTTTGAAGATTTAAAAAAAAAGAAACTTTTGAAGAGTTTTAAAAGGTTTCAAAATAACAATAAAATTTTCTTAAAATTCCTGAACAAAAATGTGAACTGTTTCTTTCTTATTTTGGAAAATAAATTTATAAGGATAACACAGGCCAACAATTCTCAGAACCAGAGACCAGACCAACTATACCCGAAGGTTTTTGCTGCGCTGAATCCGAATCTGACCTCAGAAAAATTCCATCACCCTCAGTTTTCGAGATATTCTAACCTAAAAGGGTCAA
>NC_046659.1:75505243-75524489 GCF_010883055.1 Belonocnema kinseyi | reverse complement strand
TTCTGAGGTCGGATTCGGATTCAGCGCAGCAAAAACCTTCGGATATACTAGGTCTGGTCTCTGGTTCCGGACCTTTGTCAAATTTTGTCGGCCTGTGTAATTGACAACGATTCTAAAAACATTTTTAATTATTTCTGAAGAATTCGAAACACGATGTGGATGATTTTAAAGCAAAATTTTTCAGTTAGCAAGAATAAGGAGTTTTATAAAAAAAATGCAAGTCAGTTTAAGAGACATATAGAAGTTTTAAAAAGATTAAAAATTTCTTTAAAAGTGAAAAACATTTCAAAAAAGTATCTAGAAGATTTTGGGGAAATTTATTAATTTTTTCAAAATTTTGCGAAACATGTCAAAAAAATTCGCATAATTTGAAAGAATATTTAGAAGGTTTTATATTTTTGAAAAACACCTCAGGAATAACTAATTTCCAACAAAAGTAAATTAATCACTTCAAACGAAAAAAAAAATATATTTTTCAACACGATATTTCCGTTTTTAATTTAATAAATTTTCTAACTAAAGAAGACAAATTTTCATAGAATTAAATTAATCTTAAACTAACCCATTGTATTTTTAGCCAAGAAGATCAAATGTCTACAAAAAAGATACATTTTCGACATAAAATGGAAGAGTATTTTTAATAAACGTAGTTGTCGTGCCAAAAGTGAGATATCTAAAAAATTTGTTTTTCTATGATTTTAAGAATCAAAATATTATAACAGATGTAATTTCAAATGAAAAACATTATTTTTTATAAAAAATGTTAACATTCAACTTTATAAAACATTAATTTTAACCATGTTTTTACATCAGTACATCAATTTTCAATCCAAAACGATTTTTTAGTTAATAATGAATAAAAATTTCATCCAAAATGTTGAGTTTTCAAACCAAAAGAAACATTTTTGAAAAAAATTGAATTAACCATAAAAAAATTCATTTTTCACCAGAATAATTGAATTTTCGACCAAAAAACATGAGTTTTTAACAAAGTAAGTGTACAATAAAATTATTTTTGTATCGAAAAACATGAATTTTTTTATTTCTATCCTACCAAAAAGGACAAAGTTTAAACAGAACACATAAATTTTCTACAAAATACAGATATTTTTACCTGAAGAAGACAAATTTTTAACCAAACATGGAATATTTAAATTTTCAGTTAAAAATTAATTCATAAAAGAATGCGACACAAAAAATTTAATTTTGAACCAAAAAAAAAGGGTTTTCAATCACTATTAGCAAATATCTAAAAGATTTAAAATTTAAGAAAATATTTATATTGATAGAAAAATCCTGGAACCAATAAAAAACCGACAGTTGTGGTAAGTTTCGATTTCTAAATTATTGTTTCAATGTAAATATTGCAATAAAAGTATAGAAGAATGGTACTTTTATCAAATATAAATTGAAATACTGGTATATGCTTCTGTCTTCATTAAATGAAATATTACATTGTACAGATTAAAATTATCTCTGTTTCGTCATGCAAATAAATGTTATATTCTTCTTATTTTTAAATAGTAAAAATAAAATTTCTATATAAAAACAAACAAAATAATGGAAAATACACAGAGATTTTTTTCCTAA
Organism: Belonocnema kinseyi; assembly: GCF_010883055.1. Classification (NCBI taxonomy): domain Eukaryota; kingdom Metazoa; phylum Arthropoda; class Insecta; order Hymenoptera; family Cynipidae; genus Belonocnema; species Belonocnema kinseyi. The sequence goes on along the minus strand of NC_046659.1, from coordinate 75,522,899 downwards.
ATGAAGGGTCATTAGTGCTAACCATGTTCAAGTGTAGATAAAAATGTGCTGATTGATAAATCGTATTGGCTTCTTAAAATAATTGAATGATACTACAAAATTTTATCATGAGAAACTGTTTCAATAGATTTACGTCTAAAAAATGTTCTCTATTTCTCATTAAATTCTTCCGCACTAGAGATAAAATAAGAAGTTTAAATGTAACTGCAACAAAATGCAAAAATCTTATCTCTTTCCAACCATGAAAATTGATGTTCTTAATATGTAACCATGTACTCGCACGCGTGACACATACTTACAGCAAACAAGTCGCGTGACTCAAATTACCCTCGGAGCTATAACATCGACTGAAATTTATAGTTGAGAGAAAAAATGCTTTCAATCCACGAGCAGTACCTGCAACGTCCATTGTCTAAAAATGTCATATTTGACATCCTAAAATGAATTATGCGCTAAATTGACTGCGCTTCTTGTTGAAAGAGTCAACAAGGTTGCGAAACTAGCATCTCATTCAAAAGATAAGGCTAGGAGCCCACTTATCTCTAGGCATAGAAAAATCTTTAATAGTTTTTAGTGAGTTAGGGGCCGTACTTCAATCACGTAACGGATGATAGACCACAGTTGGGTAGTAACTTGTTACAAATAACTAAACATTAAACAAAAGTTCTAATTAAAGTAACCAGATGCTTCTACCTAGAAAACTTGTAGTTACTTTAATCAAAAATAATGGTTAACATGACTAGAAGAATCTAGTTAATTAACTATAGTTAATTTTTTGTAAAATTTGAGAAATTGAAATTAGATTAAAATCAAATTTCAAATCCTATTTAACCTCCAATTATCAAGTTGCAGAATTCCTGAAAATAAAACCCAGAAACCGGCGACCAAAAAAAATAAGAAGGCTACTAATCGAATTCCCTTCTTTTTCTGTTTTATTTCTTTCGTAGTTTTTATTTTTATTATTATCAAATCACAACCTAAAAAAACCTTTTTACAAAATAATCACTACGGTTTCGGCACTCGCACAGCACCCTTATCAAGGCAAGAAACATTTGAGCAGGTTGGAACAGCAACAAAACTACGATACTCTCTCCTGAGATGTCAGGGATTTGTAAACAAATAATTTGATAACTTGATTTGTAACAAATAATCACTAACGTTTTAGCAATCGTACAGTACTTTTATCGAGGCAAAACAAATGTGAACAGGTAGAAACAGCACCGAAACCCCGATGCTCTCCTAAGGTATTATGACGTGAGGATCGTGGTTTCCTTGCTGTTTGTACCTGCTCAAAATTTGTCTTGCCTTGATAAAAGTGCTGTACGATTGCTGAAACGTTAGTGATTATTTTTTACGAATTTTTGTTGTTGTGATTTGATAATAATAAATATAAAAAAGATTAAAGAAATAAGAAAAGAAAGGAAGGGGGTTTGGTTGGTTGCCTTTTCATTTTTCTGTACTATTTTTTCTTTGTCCAAAAAAAAGAATTCTTTTCATTTCTAGAGACATTTTTTATCTTTTTTTCAAAATACAATAGGAACATTGTATGGTAGTTGTGCCAATTTAGACGTTGGATTCATGGTTTTATTTTCAGAATTTCTGAACATTAATTTTTGTACAGTTAAAACTACACTGGTTATTATTTCTGGTAACAGAAATGTGGTGATCTTGTGGCAGTTTCCAGAAATCTGTTTTTTGCATTATGGCGAGTTGCTGGATGTTTCAAATGACGCTTCGTCGTAAATGTCAAATTCTCGAATAATTACTACTTTTTCTTTGTACTTTTTAGTTATATAAAAGTAAATAATAATTATAGTGAACTCTTCTATCGGAATCTTTTGTTAGGCCATTTTCTTTGGGGTACAGTTCATGTGATTTCAGTGGAGGTTAGGAAAAGTCCATAAAGGTAAAAAAGTATCGAAATTCGATAGTCGAAAATCGATGGGTGCCAGAATATTTGGTTGAGCTTACCAGAACATCTGGTTAAATTTATCAGAATATTTGGTTATGTTGACCAGAATTTTTTTTTTTCAAATTTTATAAATTTTGGTCAAAGCTTCTTATAGATGGACATATGACTTGTAAATTATATTAAAAAAATTTATTTTAATGAAAATTAGAAAAGTTATATACTTTTCAAAAATTTGAAAATTAATGAAAAATAGAAAAAATGACTTTTTTCATAGATCCAAAAATTTCGTTCAAAATTTTTACTAGATACCAAATATATTTCAAAACTATTCTAGCCGAATTTTTCGATTAGTCCACAATTTAAAAAATAAGATCATTTTCAAAATTTTCAACTTTTTTCACAAATTATAGAAGTTTTTTTTAGAGTTTCTTATAGATGGGTTAAAGACTTGCAAGTTATCCAACAAAAAGGTAATTTTAATAAAAATGAGAAAAGTTATATACTTTTCAAACATTTTTTAAAATAGAAAAAATTATTTTTTTCACAGATCCAAAAATTTTCTTCAAAATTTGCACTAGATACCAAATATATTTTAAAATTATTTTAGCAGAATTTTTCGATTAGCCCACAATTTAAAAAATTAGAGCATTTTCTAAATTTTCAAAAAAAATTTTTTATTTTAAAAATGTTAGTCAAAGTTTCTTACAGATGGGTAAAAGACTTGCAAATTATCCAAATAAAATTTTAAATTTCGATGAATATTAGAAAAGTTATGTGCTTTTAAAAATTTTGAAAATGTTCAGAAAAATAGAAAAAAATATTTTTCTAAAAGATTAGGAAATTTCATTTAAATTCATCACTATATATCAAATATATTTATAAACCATATCACTTAAATTTTTCGATCAGACGAAAATTCAAAAAGTTTGAGCTCTTTTAAAATTTGAATAATTTTTTTTTATTTTTAGACATTTGTGTCCAATTTTCTGATACCCGTCAAAAATTCTTGAAAATTATCCTAATGACATTTTTAAATTCGATAAACCTTCAAAAAGTTATATGCTTTTCAAGATGTTGAAAATTTTCAAAAAAAGGGAAGACAGTTTTTTTTAATAGTTTAAGAAATATCAATCCAAATTTCTACCAGATATTAAATATATGTTTTTCTAAACTATTATCACGAAATTTCTTAATTAGACAAAAGTTCCAAAATTTAAATCATTTTCAAAAATATGCAATTTTGGTTTTTTAAGAGATCCGTACGTTTAAAGCATTGTTTTTAGTAGATTTTAATAAGATTTAGGGCCAATTTCACCAACTCTGATTAAATCCATGATTAACTAATCATGATTATTTTGTAATCGATGATTAAATCAGCGTTAACCAGCGATGCATTCTACCAAGCATTTTCAACCTCTGGTTAGCTAATCATATACTTTCTTCGTAATAAGGTCTAGTTTCTAGGTTTTTCTGTTGTAACGGCGACTCTGATTGGTTAGAAGGAAATTCTTCATGAACACTCGGCGCCATATTAGAATATGATAAGATTCCCAAAGTTTGAAGTTACAAGTGGTTACAAGTGGTTTCAGTGGCAAGTGTAATAGAAGAGAAGCGGCAATTGTATTTGAATATTCGTGGCCTTCTCTGAACGTGGTTAAGCATTTCATCGTCAGATGAGGATAAAATATCATTGTAAAACAAAGCCATATTACCTTCCTGTATACTGCACTCACTGCACTTGCACTTCAATTTCGGGGTTATGTTACTTTAATCACTGATTAAACTACATAAACAGCCATTATTGGGCGGTTAAGTAAACTCGTGATTATCTTTCCTTAATCATGATTAAAAGAATGGTGGAACGCAAAGTATTTATTAAATAAGGTTAATCAATGATTAAATATTTAATCAGAGTTGGTGAAATCAGCCCTTACAAATTATCTTGATGAAGTATTTCAATTGAAGAAAAGTTGTCGAGCGCGAAGCGCGCGTTTCGTAATGAGAATATAATCGTCAAAGACGAAGGTGCGTTGAGAACCTTCTTTCAAAACGAATCGAAAAAAATTTCAGTTACAGTTTATGGTTGCAATTCCTCGGAAGTTTAAATCACAGTTTTCGATTTAATTTACAGTAGTTACGATATTTAAAAAAATTTAGTTAAAGTGTACGCATCATCTATTTTGTTGAAATTTCAACTATTTTTTATAGAAAGTTCAACTTTTTGAATGAAATGTAACTTTTTTGTTGATAATTCATATTTTCGGACTAAAAATTCAACTATTTTATTAAACATGTATCTATTTGAAATGAAATTTCAACAATTTAATGGACATTTTTTCTTGGTTTGAAATGTTGCTTCTTTATAAGATTTATTTCTTTTGGTAGAAAAATCTAATTTTTTTATTTAAATACAACTGTGTTTGAATTAAAATTAAAATTCTCCTAATTCAAAATGCATGCATTTTGTAGAAAATTAAAGAATTTTATTTGGTTAAAAAGTAAATTTCTGTTGAAAACTCACATTTAAAATTTAGAGATATTTCAGTGAAGTGAAATTCACTTGGTCGAAGTAATCCTTTTTTTAGTGGCATGGAAGTGTCTATGTTTCCCCGAAGGCTTTACATTTTTCTTGCACTTTCTTCCCTATTCCCTTACACACCCCCACACACTTACTTGGTGTTGGGAGGGGGAACTACAGTTTAAGGTGGTGGCTTCCGAACCACCAAGAGCAACAGACTTAAGTACTTAGAGAAAACCTTTTTCTCTATAGATACCGGTCCCACGACTCTCCGGAGATGAACCCCTTGCTAGACTAGTTTCAACGCATGGGCCGCCAAGGCTCTTCCAGAGTGCGAGGCGGGAATCGAACCCACCAGCCCACGGAGCGGGTCCAAAGCCTAAGCTTTAGCCGCCACGACCATCGTTCCACTTATCCTTTTTTTAGTGTGTTTCAAAAAAAGATGTACAAACCAAATAGTTGAATCCTCAAAGATAGAAGATTAATTTTCAAACCAGTTTCATTTTCATCTAAAAAAGATGAAATATCTACTCAAAGAGACTAAATTTTAATCTAAAAAAGATTTCAGTTTGACTTTTTAACACTAAAATATGAATTTCAAACAAAAACTTAATTTTCTAAGAAATACTTAAATTTTCAATAAGACAGCTGAATTTTGAATAAAAAATAACGACTATTTAACCAAAAGTTTTTATTTAAAAAAAAATAATAAAATTTATAACTAAAACTACAATCTTCTGAAGAGAGCACCCACAATAAAAAATAATATTAATTTAAATACGCGATACATAAATTACGAACAAGAATATTATATCAGGGTTACCACAAAACTTAATTTTAAAAGCTCCCTAATTTTTTCCTGCTAAATTTTTTCTTTTCCCTGACTATTATTATTGAAAGACCAAAATCATAAACTTGTCACATTTTCAACCTAGAATTTTTCATAAACGAAATAAAACTTTTTTAAATTGAAATTGAATTTTTTTATTTAATCTGTTTGATTTAATGTTATATAAATTCCCTTACTTTGATAGATTTTTTATGAATTCCTGACTTTTCCCTGAACATTTAAATTTCCTGACTTTAAATAAAAATTGTTGTTGACCAGGTTCGTTATGCACTCAACAGGTTTCTTCAGCGTCCCTACCTTTACAAATCGTAATTTTAGAAACTAGAAAAAAAAACGCTTTGAGAGAGATTCTTGTTGATAACACTGCCGTATCCAAACATTTCCGGAACGATTTATTTGCTAATTTTGTAGATTTGAAGGACACAGTCGACGGCAAAGAATTTGCCAACGATTTAAGTGCGAAGCTAAACCCGAAAGATAAATACTTTCCACAGTTGCAAATCGAAAACAACAAATAATTTAATTTAAATAAAATTAAAACCGTACTATTATTAAATTAAAATTAAAAGCTTTCCATTTATAATTTTTAAATACAAATATTGCATTTCCATCAAAACCGATGAATTTTTCCCTGAAAAAGTAGCATTTTCAACCAAAAATGTGAATTCTTAATTGCAAAGATTGATTTTCTACCAAAAAATACGAATTTTCAACCAGAGACAAATTTTCAACCAGAGATGAATTTTCAACTAAAATGATGAATCGTCAACCAAAAAAATGAATCATCAATAAAAAAATTAATTTTTAACAAAGTTTTGACTAAATAGTTGATTTTTACCCATAATAGTTGTTGTACAAGAAAAAGGTTAATTTTTCCATCGTAAAATATGTTTCAGCTAAGGAAGAAAGAAAAATTTCAACCACATTGATGAATTTTCATGTCAAAAAGATGCATTTTCTACAAAAGAGTTGACTTTTCAACAATAAAATATGATATTTGAACAAAAGCTTACTTTCAATAAAATAAATAAATGCTGTAACAAAATAGTTGAATTAAATGTAAGAATAGATATTTGAACCAAACAATTTTAATTCTAAATGAAAAACAGCTGTATTTGTGCATGAAAAATTAAATTTCAACAAAACAGTTATATTTTTAACTAAAAATCATGAATTTTTAACCAAAGAGTTCAAGTTTTTACAAGAATAGTTCAATTTTCAACTGAAAAAGACGAATTTCTACCAATATACAACCGAAGAGATGACTTGTCAAATTGAAGTCATGAATCTGTAACCTAATCATTTTTAACAACGTCCCAAGTGCGAAGTCACATACGGCCCAACATTGGCCCATAGTCGGCAAAAATATTGCCGAACCTCGACTGCCATTATCGCGCCAATGACAGAATGATAACTATGGCCTGCATTTGGCAGCCAAATCTTGGCTGCCATTGTTCGCCCAACACTGGGTAACAATACTGCTATAGTCTAAGGTCTAAGGATATGACAAAAAAGGTATTTAAATATTGAATACATGTATTACATTTTGAACATTATATTACAAATAAAATTTCTAAAGCTACGGGGGTATCGAACCCACATCTATATACCTAAATCTATCGCCTAGCAGTCGGGAGTGCTAACCACTGCGCTAAACGGACAAGTTGAAACTCTGTGAAAAAGCTATCCTCATAAGCTGCTGTTTAGAAAAGTTAAAGAACCATATTTTAAGCTCTCTTTTTATAATTATTTGTTATTATGCGACGTTGTGTGGATATAAAATTCACGAACTGTTAACAGGAATATCAATACAATATTTTTTAAATAAATAATTTAAATCGATTACAATTTTTCTTCGCGTAATATATTTTTTTTTTCGTTGTAGCCTTCTTTACAACATTTTGCAATGACAGGAAATGTAATTTTTCATTAAGATTAAAAATTTTTAATGACAGAACTTAGCAAATTTCATCGTGAACTCTGACAATTTTTCAATTAATTTTTTTAAAAATTTTTCATGTAAAATTGGTTTATTAGGTGCTAAAAGTAAGACTTGGTGAAATAATGTGCCGATTCTGTGCCAAGAATCGGAGGAGGATCGGCAATTATAAATAGCAAATATAGGCTGCCAGCACTGGCTCAACATTGGGTCGATTTAAATAAAACATGGTTTGCCGTCGTAAAAATGAAACTTGGTCCAGTAATGTGCCGTCACTGGGCCAGACTTTGGCTGATCCTCGTGAAACATGGTTCTCCGTACTAAAAGTGAGACTTGGCGCAATAAAGTGCTGATACTGGGCCGAGCATCGGCGGAGGATCAGCAAATGTAAATAGCCAATATAGGCTGCCAGCACTGGCTCAAAAATGGGCCGATTAAAATGCCAATATTGGCCCAATAACTTTAGCCGACCTTTGGCTGCCAAAATTGGATCAACACTGGGCCGTGCATTCAACTCCGGCAATACGCACTTGGGGTAGGTTGACTTTTGACCAAGTATAATTTATACTTTGTGTCTACTAGAATTATATTAATAATTAAACACTATTATAGGACCAGTAGACAGAATAGTTGATTCTGTGAAAAACAAATTTTATTAAAAAACGAACAAGAATTTTAACATGTTTGTTAAATTTTCATACCGAAAAGATGAATTTTCTGCAGAACTGTTAAATTTTAAAACCAAAGGGATGATTTTTTTTAATTATTGAATTTTGAACATCAAAATGAATGAATAATAAATAATGAATCGTAAATAAATTAAATAACAATAAACAAAAGTAATTTTTAACAAAATAGTTCAAATTTTAACTAAAGTAGTTGATTCAAAACAGAACGTTAATTTTTCATTTAAAAAAATACTTTTCAGCCACGGATTAAAAAAAATGTACAACCACACTGCTGAATTTATATGCCGAAAAGAATACTTTTCTGTAAAACAGGTAAGTTTTTAACAATTTCACATGTAAGAATCTTAAGTTATCCGCAAAATAGTTGATTTTTCAAACAAAGAAGACTTTTACGTGAAGAAAAAAAGGATGTTTCAATTAAACTGCAGAATTTTCAACCGCTTGGAACACTGCAAAAAACAATACGGTTCTACTGCCGAAAATTAAGCCTTTCGAAGAAAGCTTTCTACGATTTTAAGAATTGAAATTATATCATCAGTCTAGTCTTATGAAAGAAACAACTTTACTCAATACATAGTAATTTTTCTAATTGATTTTTCTCTCTTTATCGTTTCTTAGAAATTTTTTTAAATTGGTTGAATTGTAATCTGTCACTACGTCATTTGTAGTTTTTTTCCGGGAGGGGAAATAGATCAAATGAAGGTAGGGAAAGTGACGGTTTGAAAAGTGTGGAAAATGAGGGGAGATGAAGTATGGGAATTAAGAGGAAAATGAGGTGAGGCGAAGCAGAAAAAATGATGGAAAGAGAGGGAAAGGGTAGCAAAGTAATGCAAAGTAGTAGAGGAGAGGTGAGTAAGTAGGGGAAGCAATAGAAAGTAGAGGAGCAAGGAGTGGGGGGTGTTTGACGTGTGGGTAGGGATTGTAGGACGTGAAAGTGGGAAGAGCGAAATTGTAGAACGAGAGGGGTAGTAGAAGAAAGGAGAAGAAGTTGGGAAGAAAAAGCATAGAAGGGGGATATTGGACTGAATCCTTTTTTTGCCGTCACGCGGCGCCTACTTTTACTAATTTTTTGATGAGTACAAGTATATAATAATTCATAACTTCACCATTTGTCAAACTATTTTTAATTTTCTATTTAAAAAAAAAATATGAGAGATAGCATAAAAGAATTCGAATGCAAAAAACGTTGATAAATAAATTATTTTTGTGAGTTTTAAAGTTTTTTTATTTACAATATAGTTTCTTATTTGAAATGTCATCATCACTAATATTATTTTTAATCTGAAATCATACAAAAACCATTTTTTCCAGAGATTTAGTTTTTGCCACGACAAACACCTTAAAATTGATTTGATGAAATACACGATTTCTCTGAATTTCACAATTAAGTTCCAAATTTAAATCAGTTTCAATTAAAACCAGACAAATTTTGCTTTAATCTAGCCAAACGGTACTACATGTAGTACTAACCATTTCATGATTTAAACGTTTCAAGCAGTACTTTGTACTTTGTATTTAGAAAGGATAAGAAAATAATTGTACAGCAAACGAATGTTGTACAGACTAGAGGTAATAGTTTCTTTAATAAAAAATGACCTTCTGTTGTACTAATTGATAGCTATTTTGTTATTTCGTCATTCTGTGATAAAAATTTATGGAAATTATAGACTAAAAAATATTGAAATTATTTAAGAGTTTTAAGAATTACAATCAACAACGATTGGACTTGACTTGGATTCAATTAAATTTTCTAGAGACCATTTCATTTTACAGGAACCAATTTAAATTGATTGGAACTCACTTAAACGTTCTATTTTTTTAATTTAAATAAATCCCCTTTGAGTTGGTTAGAATCTATTTGATATTTATTTAAAAAATGTCAATTTAACCGAATTGTATTTAAATTTAAAAAATTTCAATTTTTAAGTTTTATAATTTACATCGTATTGGCGATTAAAATTTCACTCATTTGAATCAAGTTTATAGCACCTATATAATTCCTTTTAAAATGATAGAAGACATTCTTATCAAATGTGACTTAAATTTTACTTAAATTGACTAAGTTCAATTAAATACTTGAATCTAATTGGAATTCATATAAATGAAAATTAATTTAATTAAAATCGCTTGACTTTTTGGCTGTATAATTAAAGTTTTTGAGAAACTAAGGGATTTTAAGATAACAGATTGTACATCTTTACCAGATGAACTTTACCGCTAAATGAGTGAGTGATACTTGAGGCACTTGTGCTAAAAGGTCTCTGGGGAAATAAGTATTCCATGATGTTAAGAATTTAAATGATATTTTCAGTCGAGTTTTACAGAAGAACAAAAATTACTCTTCATTAAAAAATTCTAAAATTTATCAAAAATAATTTTATTTCAACAATATTTTTCGTAATTGAATTTTTTCTTCCTGTCGCTTCTTGTCATCTTTTTTAAAACTGCTAAATTTTAATTAACCATTGCTTACTTTTCATTGAAATAATTCCCTACAACTTTAATGATTCCGATTTAAACATACAAGTAAAGACTTTTCATATGAATATTGTTTTTAAAAAATTTTATGAAAAAATTCTTTTTAAGATTTCAGCCATAGAAAAATGTACTTGCTAAACCGGAAGCCGTAGAGTTATAGAGAATATTTTTCCCGGAAAAATAAGAAATGAGTTAATAAAATTTTAAAAATTCCAAAAAATGGTGAGAATCGATACTAACAAATTAAATTGCAAATAAAATAGTTAAAAGAACATTTTTTGTAGGTTTTATAAGTTTTTCATCAAAAATCATGCGTTTTTATTTAAAATTTTTTCTTTAATAATATTATTTGGATTCTGAAAATCATAGCATAGTATTCTTAGCCGCCTGCCTTAAGAAATCCTGATTGTGCATGAGTCATTCATTTTTATGATGAATAATTTACTTAAAATTATGACTAACAATTATTAGAAACTCTTGTCCCCGACTTACTTTGTCTACTGACTTACAATAACAATTGCTGTCAATTAATAAAAGGAAAAATAATTGAGCTTAATATATTCCAAAATGTTCTTGGGAAAACTTTCTCTAAACTATACCACTGGTAAAATATTTGAAAGGATATTTATTTGCAAAGCATAATATTCGTCCATGATGCCGGAATCTAAACCGGAATGAGTTTTGCTTCTTGAGTATGATAGAAAACTACAGTCTACCTGTCACGTTACATTAGTATGTTTTTTTTACGGAGATCACGTGCGCCTCATTGTGGCATTTCCTCAAAGAATTATGCATTGATTCAAGAACATTGTTCTTTTCTCAAGAAAATATACTTGAAGGAAGAAACTTGATTTTCCTAAATCAGTACAATTTCTAAAGACAAGAAAAATGTTCTTAGATTGGTTCTTGGATATTTTCTATGAAGCCAAAAAATAATAAATACGTTTTTTGGCCTGGTTTTATATTTAGAGTATGAGACAACCCTTCAAATTATTTAGCTGAAAAAACGAAAATACATCATTCAAATAATATTCCTTTAATTTTATTGTACAAAAGCTTTATAAACATTTAATTTACGTTATCAATTGTGGAATATAACCATTTGCTATCCTTATAAAAGACACTCCTAATTTTCAAAATAAATATGTAAATGATAACATGTAAAAAAATTTATTTATTTTTAAGAAACCTAAGAAAAAATTATTTCATAATTCCCCCAACAGGGAAAACACCCTAGAGAACCGATCGTGTCTATTTCTTAATACAAAAAGTAAAAAGATGTGTCAGCATTAGCATAACTTGGATTTTATTCTTGCTTTTTCGAATTTGAGATTCTCTTATTACTCGAAGCCCTTATTTGAGTATAAGCTACCCCTAAATTGAAAAATTCATAAATTAAAATTAAGCTTGCAGCAACAATTTTATTTTATTCTAAAAAAAATTTGAACAATTAAAAATCGTTTTAAAAATGGGCGTCTCTTTAATTAAAATGAATGGGATTTGTTTAAATAATTGAAAATCACTTTAAAATATTGATAATTATTCCACTAGATCAAAAATTACCATTTATGTCAAAAAAAGAGAAAAATTCAATTCAGGTCATCTTGAGGGTGTATTTGAAGTGGAAAACCAATTTGATTGATACATAAAATTCTTCACTAGAAAGAAACTAGAAAAGAAAAGAAAGAAAGAAAAGTGTAGTTTTACGTGGGAAATTTTGAATTCCCGGCAACAAATATTATTTAAAAAATTGGTAAGAAACAAAAATGCAATTAAGTTTTTTGGATTTGGGACCGAATTGAAGGAATTGCTGCTCTCCAGGACAGAAACAAATTTTTCAATGCATTCTTGAACCACCTTATTGTACACTACTGACAGTATCGGACTACTAATCGGGCGACATTGTGAAAGTTACTTTTGACTTTAAACCTCTAGAATACAGATAAAAATAAATTTTTGAAACGAATGGAAGGCTCATTAAATTTTTTTTAATTGAGCCTCAGTTGTGGCAATTTGGCTATGTGGGTATTGAGTTATCACGTGAGAAAGACAAAACTAATATTCAAATTTGTATGGAATTTGTACTTCAGCTTTAAATTTTTACATGAGTTAGGAAAATAAATTTGACAACTTCATATTTCACAAAAGTGTTCTTTAATATTTTACTGCTTACTTGAAACATTAAATATTTTTTAAATCTTTACGCGTTCATAAAATATAGTTTTTTGTAAAAGCATGCTAAATTTAAAATACATTACTGCACAATCATAACGAAATTTTATTTTTGTCTTTCTCACACGATAATTTAATATCAAGAAAGCCAAATTACTTAAAATAGTGCTTATTCAACGCAGAATTAAATAAGCTTAAAAATAAATAAAAAAATATATGCTTCATTATAATATGGACAGCACTATGGCCTTGAAAAGTCCAGGGTAATGTTTAATAAGTCACGCGGTTAGTAGTCCGATACTATCCATCGGTAGTCTAGGTATAGACAACCATTATTGGCAATGATCTACCTGAATCCTTATTTCAATAAGTTTTTCTTGTTTACTTTTTTATTGAGGTCTTTATCACTACATTTTATGATACTTACAATAATTTTTGGATCTTATAGCTACCAAAATGATGATAATTTACTGATTCTCTAAAATCATGAAAACTAAATTCCGAGAATGTTTTCGAGTCTATATTATAGGAGGACAGCGCGATCTTTAAAGGCTGTTCAATTCGTGACTCATGAGCCACGGCCAACGAATAAACGGTAATCCCGCGATGAATCGGACTCCTGAAATTTTCGTGCAGCAAAACACGTAGGCTCGATGACCAGGTTCTAAAATTCTCCACCATTATTTTTTTACTTTAGCGTATGTAAATTTTTTACTAAATAGTTTAATTTTCTATTGAGTTGTTAAATGTTCAAGCCACAAAAATAAATTTTCCACAAAACAGTTGTATTTTTAACGAAAAGTTAATCAATAACAACCAAATTTATTGTTTACAAAGTAGTTCACATTTAAACCATTCAGTTGATTATTATTGAACAAAAAAATTAATTCCGAACAGTTGAATTCAACAAAAAAAAATTTTAACAAAACAGGTGAATTCTCTAAGAGAAATAATTAATTTTCAACTAACCAAAAATATTAATTTTCTACAAAAAAATTTCAAGAAAGGACATACATTTTTATTTAAAGAAGATCAATTTTTTGTTTCAAATGCTAATTGTCAAACAAAAATGGAATAGTTACTCTTTCAGTCAACAAAAATTATTTTTTACAAAAAAGCCAATTTTCAGAAAAATACTTTAATTAAAAAAAATGAAATTCTAGCTAGTTTTTATCCTTTTTTACATTTATTTACAATTTCAAATAGAGTTAAAAACTCATTACCTTTGTGTATATTTATAATTATTTATTTGTATTATTAATTTGTGAAAAAATTCAGAATTAAAAGCTATGTGCGCCAACCTGACGGGAAATTTTCCCAAATGGGTTACCGTACACAGCTTTTTAATTTGTGATTTTCGATACATGATTAAATGCATATGAATGTGTGCAAAAATTACAATAGTGTTTAGTTATGGGTGAAATTGTAAATAAATTCAAAAAAGGATAAAAATATGCTCTAACCTTGTTTACATTTCGCATTTGCATGTAAATCTTAAATAGCACATTAACAATTAAAATAAATTTCCTTTTTATAGCAATAGTCACGTAAGCATAAACTATTAAGGCGTATTGCTCAAAGGCTTTCCAAAATTAGGTAGTTTGTACATAAAGACTAGGGTAACCCAAAGAAAACGAAAAATTGATTTGGTGTTATTTTTGGCCTTAAATTATTCTAACTGACCTTTTAAAAATTAAAATGTTTGCTATTCATAAAAACTATCCTTCAACATAAAAAACTATTCTTGAACTTTTAAAAATTACGACTTCGAGCCATATTTCCCTTCTTTCACATTTCTTCACATAATTTCTCATAAGCAAAGTTGTAGCAATAATTCCGAAATATCGTTTTTAAAGTTTAGAGTTTTTTAATAATTCGAAGAGAATTTACATTTTTACAAGTTATTACACGTTACATTTTTGGCTTTTGAACCACACTTATTAATTTATTTGTTTTGTATGTGTAAAAATAAAATTAAGAAATTGTTATTCAAACAAATATTTGTTTATTCTAAAATATCCTATAAATTTATTTATAAACCTGTGTATTTTAAGAGTTGCGTCTTAAAATAAAAAAGAAATATAATAGAACTTTCGACGATATTTGACATTTTTTTCATAAAAGGTGGTATAAAGGTCAATAACTGGACCTCCTATTGTTTTTAAATAAATGAAGAAGCTATTAAATATTCATCAAATATTTCTGGATTCATTCTAGAAATTTTCTTTCTTATAGATTATATGTAAAACTGCGAAAGAAGCAAAACATCGTTCATAAGGGGTAGTCTTTCAAATTTTAAGCATAGGTTTCTACCACTGGCAAACTTTTTTACTTTATTTTAATGTTAATTTTTAATCATTTAAGGCTAAACAATATTATTTAAGGCAAGGCTAATCAATGATTTTAAGATAAAATTGTTTTTGGTGGTGCCCATTATTATTTTATTTTCATACTTATTACTTTTGCGTAAATCATTTTTCATTTTGACATACACAAAAAAAATTAACAGGTTACAGCACGATCCAAACTGTATATAATTTATAAGAAATTGTACAATTATTTGTACACTTAATAAAAGGAAATTTTTGGCTGGTGAGAACAAAATGTTTAACTTTTTTGGGCCACCCTAATCAAGACGTTTACTAATAATGAGATAAAAATCTTGTCACCTGCTTCTAGCAAAAACAATTAGAATCCTTAGGAACCATTACAAGTGATAAAATTTATACTACGGAAGATTGAAAATTAAACAAATCCGAAATTCATGAAAAACTGAGACAAAAAATGTACTTCCATAAATTGTGATAATATAACTTTTCTACACTACAACTTTAAAAATTTTAAATAAATTTCATCAAACTTAGGAATTTTTTGAATTACCAATATTAAAAACTCACCTATTTCTATTTTAGTTGAAAAATTAAAACTTATCATAAAAAGAGATACATTTAAAAATGTAGGCTTTAACATGTGAATTAAAAACTCTAAAATTGGAACCATTCAAAATTAAAGAAATTAGTTAATCACTGAGGTATCAATTAGACATAGTTTAATTTTTATCTTTTTTAATTTACAACAATATAATTTTTTAATTTTTTATTTCAAATCATTTAATTTTTATAAGCTCTTTTAGAATAATTCTTCATTTTTTGACTTTTCGACTTAAATATTTTTCAGTTTTCAAAATAATACAAAACAAGATCGCTTCTTTCCAAATTTTGAAATTCATCAATCTTCAGGATTTCAATCCAAAACAATTTTTTTACTTAAATTTAAAATATTCCATACTTTTGTAACATTTAAAAATAAAAATTAGTCCTAATCTAGTTCTGAAATCTAGTCATGTTTTGAGAATTTAATTTGAGAAACTATTTTCTTAATTTTTCCTTGTTTTGAATTTATTCTGGAGACATTTAATTCAAAACTGTTTATTTACAAATCCTTAAAACTGAAAATTGTGCGACTATCAAGTCTTTTCAATTCTGACTCTACGATTACGAAAAATTTAGAAAACCAGAAAATTTTTAACGGTTACAATTAAAAACGAAAAGTTTAGTATATTAGAATTTAAAATTAATAAATTTAGGACTAACTGAAATTGAAATCCAACAATTTGAAGTAGTTCAATATAAAATTATAAAATTTAAAACGTACTATCAAAATATTAAATTTTGTAATTTTAAAAGATTTAATAAGCAACTTATCCGGGCCTTTTAATTTTTTGAATTTGAAACGGCAATATTAGAGAATTTAAAATTGGAAACCTCCAACACTTAATAAATTTCCAACCAAATATTTTCTTGGTAGAAAAAAGCACAACTATTTTTACTGTTCCAGATGACAATTATTCTCAAATTGTGCAAAAATATTTTAAAAATTTAATCATTATAATCCAAAATGTAAAATTAATAACTGAAAAATTCATGATCAAGCACTTCCAAGCAACGGAAACAACTTCATATTTTATAAGATGTCTAACTGACGTGCACTAATAAACTGTCACAAAGACATGACAGAAAAAGTCGCGAGACAAAAAACACGCAAAAAGCGAAAGGAAACATAGTAATTTCTATGTGGACAGAATGATTGAATAAATAGTAGATCATTATAAATAATTTCACATAATATCTGTAATTATTTATAGTGATCTACTATGATATATAGATATTTTTTTACTAGATTCAACATACGCGATACGAATGCATTGAAGTACCTTATGGTGTCATTCGCTTATTTTTTTTATCAGAAAAGTGAGGCATCACTCTGCCATGATTTAGAAGAACACCGCATTAACTTAAAAATGCTAGAATCTGAGAAAATCGACATAAACTGTTTGAATCTTCATTCCCGTGTATCACGGATTCTAATTCATTTTCTGAACTTTTGTTGGTTGTCTTTGACTAATTTGCACGTGATCTTTTTAACTATATGAAATAATTAAAAAAAAAATGTTAATTACTTATTACAATCAATTGGGTTGCTCAAATTCGGGAAAACGCCGTAACCTGCAGTTACTTGTCTTTTCGTGGCTCTGTTAGAATTACGGACCTCATTAAACCCATTGAAACTACATATCATGAAATTAGAATTATTGTGAAGTATTACATATTATTATTATAACTAGCTTTTGAATTTTTATTCTAAACTTTAAAAGTTAAATAATCTACCATTTTAAAAGATTGGCAATTCAAAGTTTTGCAATTTTGAAGAGTTACAATTAAAAATTCTTGAAAGTTGAAAATATGGAATTACAATTATTGAAGTTTTAAGGGCATGTGACACAGCTAAATACCTATATTACCGACCACAGTTTTTCAGTTCACTGAATGTTTTTTTGAACCTAAGAACTTTTTTTGTAAGTAAAATATCGAGCTGAAACTTCGGGAAATGTATTAGAGTGCAATAAAGTACGTTTAGGTACTGCATTTTGGTAGAAACTTCACTGAAAATTATTTCATCTTTTTTCTGAACCTAAACATTTTTTGAACGTTCGAAATTTTTTTATACATAACATATCGGTCTCAAACTTTGAGAAATGCAAGAGCCGAAAGAAAACTACGTTTAAGTACAAAGCTTAATAATAAAAGATGTAAAAAAA
>NC_046659.1:75485505-75505143 GCF_010883055.1 Belonocnema kinseyi | reverse complement strand
AACGTAGTTTTCTTTCGGCTATTGCATTTCTCAAAGTTTGAGACCGATATTTTATGCATAAAAAAAGTTCGAACGTTCAAAAAATGTTGAGGTTCAGAAAAATATGAAATAATTTTCAGTGAAGTTTCTACCAAAATGCAGTACCTAAACGTACTTTATTGCACTCTCCCGAAGTTTCAGAGCATAATCTAACGTGCAGCTCTCCAAAAGTGTGCAGTTCTGAATGGAAAGTGTGCAGCTCCGAATTTGTGTTGGGGAGGTACTTTTGAAATTATTTTCAATTAATCAAGTTCGAATAAACTAAAAATAACTTCAACAATTAATAAGGAAAAAACAGTTGTAGAGGTATTACCTTATATGAATACAACTTACGCGAAAAGATGCGAAAAGATGCAACTTCGCTCTGCGAAGTTTCAGCTCGATATTTTACTTACAAAAAAAGTTCTTAGGTTCAAAAAAACATTCAGTGAACTGGAAAACTGTGGTCGGTAATATAGGTATTTAGCTGCGTCACATGCCCTTAAGAATTTTATTTTAAGGGAATGTGATACTTCGTCGTGTGGTCAATCGGGTACAGTTCCGACGGCTTTTGTTCCACAAAAATGAAAATTTTCAAAAACTGAATTCGGAGATGCTATAAAATATCATAACGGACGTCCCCGGACTCTTTTTTCAGGGATAATAACAAAAAAATGTTATTGTGCTAATTACCAAATTTTATGCATGTGTATTATTTTGTGGTTAGGGTGATTTTTAGCTCTCTGTCATTTCGAAATTGTAGGTCTCTATCGTACCGATTCTGTCAGTAAGCACTCTGTAATAATTATGGTGTAATCATGGACCAGATCTGATGAAACTTTGAAACTAATGTTCGATTTTTCGCCACTGGGAAATTATTTATGAAATAAACTTTTTTGATTGCCTGCAAACAAGGTTAGTTCCCAGAGATTAGTTACTATGTTTATTTGCAAGTCCAAAGTTTTCGGCCAAAAATATTGTGTAATTTGGAAGTAACGCACAGGAGAATTGTAACATACATAACCTCCAAATATACACGTTATTAACAATATCAAACAATTTTTTGAAAAAAAAAACACAAATTAAGTGTGCGGGGAGGTCCGTGAGCATGTTCGCTATCATTTCCCAATTTTTAAGACAAAATATTGATTATTCTAGCAAAAAAACCGTCAGAACTTAAAACTGGTAAAATCGATACTAATTCCTAAGCGCTATGCAAATTAATCAGATTTTGCTAAATTAAACTTGCAGTTTAAAACGCTTCAGTTTTTAGAATTTAAAATTGAAAAGTCGTTGATTTGGAAAGATCTATAAATAACAATGCTTAAATTGTGATCATGTTAGAGATTAAAAGCCAAAAATTTTCAATTGTGAATTTTCTAAATTGATGAAATTACGAATGTAAATCATCCAAGCTACAGAATTTTGAATTGTAAAATAGAAAAGTTTTCATTTCTAATTTCAAATGTTTAAAATTAGGAGTTCTACAGTTTTAAACATTTGCAATTCAAATTTTTACAAGATTGAAGAGTTACAATTAAAAACTGTATATTCTTAACGATTTCCGTTCAAATGTATTCAATTTGAAAAGATTTGTATTTCAAAGTTTTGCATTATTCAAGATTTACAATTGACAAGTCTTGAAACTTGAAAATTTGGAATTACTGTTATTTAATTTTTAAGAATTATATTTTGAAGGCATGTAATTTGAAACATTTTTGTTGAATAGTTCAATTTTTAAGATTTACAATGGAAAATAATTCAATTTTTTAAATGTTTAGAATTATGAAATTTTTACTTTTTGAGATCAGCAATTCAATTTTTTACAATTTTGAAGCGTAAAAATTGAAAATTGTTGAAAGTAAACAATATAGATTTGCAAATTAATTAATTATTGAGACTTGCATTTTAAAGAAATATAATTTTAAATGTTTTTTTTTTTAGATTAATTTTGAAGATTTACAATTAGATATTAATGTTATTAATTTCAGCATGCTGGAAGTCGAACTAGTTTTTAACCGAAAATATAGATATGAATATTATAAGTATTATTAAATTTAATGACTAACGAAACACACGAAATTCCAACAGAATTAATTTATGCTTATTTATTAAATGTACATAAATTCAAAATTTATCAAGCAACAGCAGAACAAGAAATTATTGACTAAAAATGAAAACAGTTTAAACATTCTTGGATTATAATTAAAGAGATTTTAACAAATAAACAAAATATATTCAAAATAAATTCAATCAGAAACACAGTTGTTGGTCATAAATACAATTTTAATTAATTTCTTTTGAAAATTTCCCATTAACTGTTTCCACTTTAGACAACTCAAAGAATTAAAAATAATTATTTTTTACTGATTAAATTTTCAACACTATAATTTCTTGTTACTTTAATATTGTTATTAATTATAAAAAACACATACTTTCAATAACATTTTTGGTTTTGTAACTTATAATATATGCAGTTACGGCGTTCCTCGAAATACAAACCTTCTTTCTCGGGGTTGGATAATTCCGAAAAACGTCATAAGTACATACGCATCTCTCCAAAATCAAAATGGTTCGAGATAAGTATCCAAAATTATCATTTTAAAGGTTATTAACTGTTTAATCAAATTATTTTAATAATCAGGTGTCTCTTTTTTACGATTTAAATTATATAAAAAAACTCGTTTTGCCGTTTGTAGAAGTTCACGATGTTTTTCTAAATCACGGCTATCATTCTATGGTTCTAGGATCACGAAATAGAGATTAGAATTGAAATTTCTAATTGTGCAATATTAGCGACTTTCAATAAACCGAATCAGTATTACCAACTTGTATGAAGCACGTGATTCAAAAGAAAGCGTACCTGTCTACTTAACTGAATCGGAGACCCTGAGTGGCAGCAATGACCGAAAACAATAGCGGATATTCCAAATGTGAACTTTCATACTCAGAAACGTAATATGCGCTTTTATTACTGAGCACGTACAATTTTGCGCAAGGCACCGCATGGCAAAATGATTATTAGTTTTGAGTAGAAGTAAAAAAAAACTTAAGAGGGAGGAAATTGAAGATTAGAAGAGTGTAGACTCTACATCTCGGATTTTATAAATACTCTTGATAAGAATTTCTTGCACGGTTGACATTGCACAAGATGCTTGCAAAGATAAGAGTCAATTGCATTCACCTGTGAAGCCATTATGATTTTCCAAACCTTATCTTGAAGGTAATGAGCCTGCTCACGTGATTCAAGTTATTGCGCACTTTCCTTTCCCAAGAGAGATTTATCTTTTGGTTTTCAAATGTTTTTAGAATAAAACATTTTGAAAATATCGAAAAGTAAAATTTTTAATCAAAAAATTCTGGAATTTAATTATTACTAATGTTGAAAAGTAGCTTCATCCCAGTGTAGAATATTTCATTTAAATAATTAAAAAATCAGAAAGTTTCATCTTAATGTTATAAAAATTTTTAATTCCACAATACATTTTTTTTTATTCAATCCTTTACCCTATTGAATGAATTTAAAATTCGATTCTTTAAGAATGAGCCATAAAGAATGGTGAACTGCAAAACTTCTAATATTCAACAATTTCAAATTTTATGTTTAAAAATCTGATAATTTGTAATTTTTCACTTAATTAATAAAGCACGTTTAAATAGCAGTTTTTTAACTGTTCAAAGTCGATATAAACATTTAAAATTTAAGAAATTTGAAGTAAAAATCTTTCGAAAAATCTTTGGCCAGGAGTGACTTCAAAATAATAATCTTTTTAAATTAATATTAAAGGAAATTTCAACCTAGAAGATTTTTTTTTTAACAAAAGTCAAATTTTGAACAAAATGCTTCAATTTTCAGCTGAAAAAGATAAGTTTCCAATTAGTTGAATCTAGCGTAAAAGATGATGGTTTAACCCAATATTTGAATCCTCAACCAAATAAATAGTCTAATAAATAGTTTTCTTTTTATACGAATTTACAAACAAATATGTAAATTTTTAACTAAATAGTTTAATCATCTATTGAGTTGTTAAATTTTCAAGCCACAAAGATAAATTTTCCACAAAACAGTTGTATTTTTAACAAAATGTTAATCAACAAAAACCAAATTTATTGTTTACAAAGTAGTTCACATTTAAACCATACAGTTGATTATTATTAAACAAAACAATGAATTCCGAACGAAACATGTAATAGTAAACATTTCAACAAAAAATATTTTAATTTCAAAGCAGAAACAGTTGAGTTCAACAAAAATTCTCCTGAATTTGAATGAATCCTCAAACAGAAATAATTAATTTTCAACTAAGCAGTTGCATTTTTAAACAAGAAAAAAAAAGAATTTCCAACCAAAAATATTAATTTTCTATAAAAAACTTGAAGAAAGTACATACATTTTTATTTAAATAAGATCAATTTTTAACTTAAAATGCTAACTGTCAAACAAAAATGGAAAAGTTACACTTTCAGTCAAAAAAATTATAAAAAAAAAAAACAATTTCCAGAAATATACTTTAATTTAAAAAAAAGGGATGAAATTCTAGCTAAAATTAGGAATCGTCAAAAATAAATGAATTTTTGAGAAAACAGTTTAACATTCGACCAAATTGTTTAATTTTCAACCTAAAAATGAATTTTTTTAACTAATTAAGATTAATTTTCTGTCAAAGAAGAATAATTATTAACCAAATGTATTTTTAGCTAAAGAGTTGAATTTTTAAAAAAGGAATATCAATTTTCAACTAAAAATCGAATACTTAAATTTTCAGTTGAAAACATAATTTTAAACTAAAAACGTAACGAGTTTTCTACCAAATATCATTTCCCTGATTTCTCTTGGTTCAATCAGTTCCCTAAGTGCCCTAATTTTCCCGAGTTCCTTGCATTTCCTGAGTTTCAATTAATTCCCTGAGTTGGCTGAGTGCCCTGATTTTCCTACGTTCCTTGAGTTCCCTGCATTCTCTGATTTCCCTAAGTTCCTTGAGTTTCATGTGTTCCCTGAATTCTCTCAATTCATTTAGTCCCCTGATTTACCTGAGTGTCCTGATTTTTCGGATTTCCGTACGTTTCTTTATTTTCTGTAAATTCCCAGATTTCCCTGAGTGACCTTATTTCTCTCAGTTCACTAAATTCTATAAGTGCCCTAAGTGCCCGGATTTCCTGAGTTTCATGACTATCCGGATTTCTCTGAGTTTTTTTAGTGCCCGCAGTTCCCTGAGTGTCCTGATTTCCCTGAACCCCCATCACTTCTTAAGTTTCAATCAATTACCCGAGTTCCGTGAGTTCTCTGATTTCCCCAAATTCTATAAGTTCCCTAAGTGCCCTTATTCCTAAGAGTTCCCTAAGTTCCCTGTGCTCCCTTATTTTCCTGAATGCTCTGATATCCCAGAGTTCCCTGAGTTTCAATTAATTCTCTGTGTCCTACGAGTTAAATGATTTCTCTGAATTCCTTCAGTTTCCTGAGTTCTCTCATTTCTCTAAGTTCCCTGAGTTTCCTGAGTAAACAGATTTTCCGAGTTCCTTAAGTATCCACATTTTCCTGAGTGTCCGGACTTCCCTGAGTTCCTTGAGTTTCGGGAGTTTCCTGAATTCTCTGATTTTCCTTATTTCCTTAGTTCCCTGATTTTCCAGAGTTCCCTGCGTTTGCCGAGTTTCAATGAATTATCTGAGTTCTCCGAGTTCCCTAATTTCTCTGAATTCTTTCAGTTTCCTGCGTTCTCTGATTTCCCTAAGTTCCCTAAGTTACCTGAGTTTCCTGAGTGCCTTGGTTTTCCGGAGTTCCCTAAGTTTCCGGAGTTTCATAAAATTCCCTAAGAGCCCTGATTTCCCTAAATTACTTAAGTTTTCTTCAGTTCTCTCATTTCTCTAAGTTCCCTGAGTTTCCTGAGTAAACAGATTTTCCGAGTTCCTTAAGTATCCACATTTTCCTGAGTGTCCGGACTTCCCTGAGTTCCTTGAGTTTCGGGAGTTTCCTGAATTCTCTGATTTTCCTTATTTCCTTAGTTCCCTGATTTTCCAGAGTTCCCTGCGTTTGCCGAGTTTCAATGAATTATCTGAGTTCTCCGAGTTCCCTAATTTCTCTGAATTCTTTCAGTTTCCTGCGTTCTCTGATTTCCCTAAGTTCCCTAAGTTACCTGAGTTCCCTGAGTGTCCTGATTTTCTGGAGTTCCCTGAGTTCCCTGCGTTTCTTGAGTTTCAATGATTTTCCTGAGATCTCTTATTTCCCTGATTTCCCTCATTTCTTTAAATTCCCGGAGTTCACTAACTCCTCTGAGTTTCTTTAGTCAGGAGTTAGGAGAAACTATAAGGGTTTCTGCCCGGGGCCACGAAACTCTAAAAAAAAAGGAGAAACGACATCTAGAATCCACCAAAGATGGGGAAGTTTTCAGCTTTCAAAGTTCTCGTAAATTAGTCATGAGTGTGCCGGGTGATCGACTTCTGTAAGCAAACGTTGCATTATGCGTCTCTCGCGGCCCGCATGAATATATTGCAATGCATAGACTACCTGTGAGTTGCAGGAAAAAGGCTTGTCGTAATATGACGGATATCAAATTCGCTGTAACATGCCATCCTTTATAGTTATACTAGTGCTAATTTTACATAACGTTAAGTCGATGCGCAGTTTGATAGTTTGTAGCAGAGGGGATAGGCCAGTTTGATATGCTCGACTGCCATAGAAAAACGGTCGCTCTGTCATGAAGGAAAGTTTTGCTTTTTTATGATTCACTTTTTTATGTACTTATATCTGGACCTCGTAGTATCATCTTCCTATATTTTATTTATTATCATTCTCATAATGATATTTCACAACCATCTTTAAAAAAATTCCATTAGTTTAGACTGGTCTCAACGTCATATTCTTGTCTTTATGTCATAATCGCATAAACAGGACAAAAATTGAATGTATCACACAATTTTTGCTTAAATTATAAAAACAGATTCATTTGATCCTCCTATTTAAAAAAATAGGTGGAACGATGATATGTTTTTTAATATTAGGAAATAATTCTTTTCTCAATATTTTCTACTAGCCTAAAATTTGTCAACTTTTTCACACATTAACAGAGATAAGAAAATTATATTATAGACAATTTCAGGGAAAATTGAAATTCTTTTTATTTAAATATATGTTTTACCCAAAAACTGAATTAGTTTGAAAGATATTTAGAAATTTTAAAAGAATTATAAATAACTTCATTCCAACAGAATGCAGATTTTCGACGATATTGAACAAAAACTTTAGAAACTCTTTAAGGATTCGCAAAGGTCTACAGAGAATGAAACAATATTCCTAAGATATCTCGATGCATTTTTTTTTATTTTTTATTTTTTAATATTCAGTTTAAATTAAAAAATAAATATTCACTAGAAAATTTTTTGTGTATAAAAAATAACTTCTTCCTTCAAATAATAGTTTTTCTAATTTTTGTATTCAGAACATTGGTTTTATTCTTTTTTGCTTAAGGATTCAACTATTTGTTGAAAATTCGTATTTTTTAATGAATATTTTTTTATTTCAAAGGTAAAATATTTATTAGTTTAATTATTAACTATTACATATTTTTAAATAAAACTACTTCTCTATAGGTTAAGCCAGTTTGTTGAACATTTGGACATATCTCACTTATACCAACAAGTTGCGATTCATGATGTTAAAAGAGGGACTTTCTAGTATTATTCTAAAAAAAATGCTTATGAGAAATAATAAATCGCTTAAAAACATCTTTTTTATAACATTCATATTAATCATATTTTTGCTATGACTACAAATGTTGCAAATTCCTATAACACTGACACTTTCTACCTGTATTCTAAAAGAAAATAGGTAAAAACCATAATTAAATTGTTTAAATAATTCATTTAAACATCAGATTATCAGTCAATAGTGAATATTATGTACTACAATCATTTTTCGCCGAAAAAAGCAGAAAAATAATCATAATTAGAGCCAAAAACTAAAAAAAAAATTGTCCGAAATCAAAAAGCTTCTGTGGAAAATTAAATTAATTCGTTAAGCAAAATGTCCAGTTTTCTTTCCTGATATTTTATAAGTATTAAAAATGAACTTTATTTCTAATGTACAACGTTTAAAATGTTTAAAGATACTTTAATCTAATAATGCTTAATGACCAATTATCGCAGGCTTCAAAGACTTTTCTCTATTCTCCTCTTTTTGTCGTTTCCCGTTTAAATGCGATCCAAATCATTAGAACCCAATAATAAAATCGAACTATTTTTTATTCAAACTTTTTTCTCTGTTAATACGTAAACTTATAAACGTTTAGTTTAGAATCAACCTGGTTTGGTTAAAAATTTATGTTTTTAGTAAAAATCTTATTATTTAGTTGAAAATTAAATTAATTTGTTGGACATTCACCAGATTTTTGTAAAAAGACGTACTCTGCGCTTTAATAATTAACTTTTTGATAAAAAATATCTGATTTCAGCTTGAAAATTAACAATTTAATTGCCATTTTTTACCAACAAATTATTTTCAGTTAAAAATTTCTCTCTTTCTGTAGAAACGAAAACTTTTCTATACTTAGTTTACTTAGCTTCTTAAAAAATCATTTCTTTGGTTCAAGGTCCATAATTTTAGTTAAAAATTCTTTTACTTATAGGTCATAAGTTAATTTTTCCAACTGAACAATGAATCACTTTGTTGAAAAATCAACTGATCGGTTGAAAATTCAACAATTTGGTAGAAAATTGAACCATTTGGTAAAACGCTAAACTATTTTGTACAAAATTTGTTTTTGTATTGAAAATAAATTCTCTTAAATAACATTAAATGCTCTATTAAGACTAACGTCACATCCATTGTTCCAACTATTCAGTTGAACATGTCTAAAATTGATTGAAAATTCTTCTTTTTCGTGAAAAAATTAATCTTATGGGTTGAAAATTAAACGGTTTGGTTGAAAATGTATACATTTTGTTGAAAATTTGTTTTTTCGGTCAGAAAAAATTGACCTTGCTGGTTAAAAACTCAACTATTTGGTTAAAAATTCCACTATTTAATTGAAAATTCAAGTATCTTGTTGAGAATTGATCGCTTTTAATAGAAAATTAATATTCTCTGTTGAAAATTCATCATTTTGGTTAAAAATTCAAGTATACTTAAGACAGCTCATATTTTTTATTAAAAATGCAAATGTTTGAAAATTAAGCTTTTATGGTTAAGAATTAAAATATGAACTATTACGTTGATTAAAATCGTGCAAGTTTCCGGTTCGCTGTGACTCTACGAAATGTTGGAAATAAAGCCAATTATTAATGAAAAAGTTAGAAATATTTTTCAAGGAAAAGTAAGCCAGTAGTAGCATTGCATTAGCAGATAATTATAAAAAATAGTGTATTGTTCTACTTATTTTCTACACATGAATTTATTTTTAACCAAATGCTTTAGATTTTAATAAGTAAGGTTGGATAATGAGATTAGACTTGTCTCGAAACGGAAAGTTAACATTTTACCCCAAAATATTTTAATTACAACTTTCTTCATCGTCTGGAGGTCGAGGTAGCTTGATGATAGGATTACACGTCTGCCTTTATTCGATAGTTTGTATTAGTTATTTTTAAGTTCATCATGTCACAGACGCATTTCTGATCAGCAGTAGTTTACCACATGTATTCTCTCTGAAACTAATTCAGTGAAATTGGCACTAGTAGAATCAGTATTTTTTAATTCCCACTGATTAACCAGTGCTTTTCCGACATTGACTTTGTGAACCAGTAAGTGCTTTAACTAAAACAGCGCTACTGAGTATAGCAGTGACGCCATGTGACAGATTCAACCAGTAATATAGCGCAAGGGTGAGGTTTGTAAAGACAATTTTTAAAATTTCAAGACAAAAGTGCTGAATGATAAATGTCATACCCAACCAGCTGCCAGAAGACAGCACCTACGACCAGATGAGTACTGGTAATGAGTAACCAGTTACACTCACTACTTAAACCAATGACGAAATTGCAATGAGTGAATCAGTGAAACCTCACTAATTGTTAACCAGTGAAATCTCACTGATTAACAGTGACATACTTCTGGCTGATTCAGCCACTAAGATTTCACTGGAAATCAGTGAGCTTTTACTGGTTCATTTTGAGAGAGTGACTTGTGTCGAACAGATTAGAAAATCAGGTAGAAAATGCAAATCTTTAATGCGTGTGCAAACCTCGACTGATATTTGGCTCGAAGCTAATGTGTAGACTCTAGACGTCCAGACATCTCGGTCAACGGGGCCAAAAACAATCCTTGATACTTATCCTCCTTTGCATTGCACGTGTACTATTAACGACCACGTGTCTATGATTTAAGTATGCACATTACGTACTCTGATTGAATCATAAAATCGTCACGACGTATTTAAAGCCTTGTCGTACGTAAAAGAAAAATTCTTATTTATGAATCAGTAGGCGACTTTGAAAGATAATCTTTTCTCATATAGAATATTCTTAAATAGCTGTTGACCATCGATGGCAAGTAAATAATTTCTTTGAACTGTTTATATTGCAACTAGTTTTTAGTTACGGTGACAATCACGTTTAACAGGGTGTCTACTAAATATGACCCACGAAATTCCCGAATATTTTTAATTTTTCAATAGTTTTTAAGAATTTTAATTTCAAGTATGAAAAAATAGAATAGGTAGGGATGCCAAAAATGCGTGGAAAATAAATTAATATATGCAGGTTTTTAATATTTTTAACATTTATTTGAATCGTTTATAAACTAATACAATGCACGAATTCGACATATATCACCACAGTACATATTAATTATGTTAGAGAAGGCACTCTCATCATGCCAAACTTGGTGTAA
Source organism: Belonocnema kinseyi (assembly GCF_010883055.1). Taxonomy (NCBI): domain Eukaryota; kingdom Metazoa; phylum Arthropoda; class Insecta; order Hymenoptera; family Cynipidae; genus Belonocnema; species Belonocnema kinseyi. Next base: position 75,494,306 of record NC_046659.1, on the reverse strand, counting down.
TAATGTAAGTTGAAGACACGGCTAATTGGTATAACAAAAATAAAATAAATAATGAAAATAGAAATAAGTCTGATTAATTTTGTAATCTCAAAGAGGAGATAAAAGATTATAAATTGTAAGAAATTAAATGCACTTCCCGCGTCAAAAATAAAATCAAGGACAATTCCCGGGTTATTCTGCATTTTGTTTTAACTGCCGGAAAATTTCCGGATTTCCTTAAATTACCGCGGAGTAGACACCCTAAGTTACTTTTGTAAATGAGTATAGAATTGGTAACTAGTTATGTTGTTCAGTAATAGTAGTTGTAAAAATCGTTTTTTTAGTTACTTACGAAATATAAATCACGAGTATTTTTTAAATCAATCACTTTTATTGCCTTTTCAAATACTTGTAAATTTTCGCTATTCCAATTGTGGCACCTAGTTTTCGAAAGATTCTTTAGTAAGGCAGAAACCATATTAAACTCGGTAAATTGAACCACGAAGTTTTCAAAAATGATTACTTTCAAATCTGGCAAAAGTCTAATTTAGTCGAAAAAAGTGACAGATTTGAACCTAAAAAGTCTCCAAAAGTGACTAATAACCTTTGAAATTGAAAATAATGTAAAAGAATTAGATGAAGTTTATACGAATTCAAGGCGAATTTCAGTTGATTCAGGAAAAATAAGAAAACAAGTGAATTAAAAAAATGGTATCCATTTAATAGAGTAGCATTGACTGCATTTTTATGACTTTAAAAGACTTTGTTGACATTTACAAACATTAAAAAAAAAACTTAATTGGCCAAAATGTTAAAGATAAAAAAGTTTTCATCAAATTCAGTAAAATAAGAATGAATATAATTCAAGCCGAATTGAATATAATTTAATATAATTGATTAGAATGAGAACAAATTATTCTAATACATGAAATTAAATTAAGAATTTAATTTAATGAATTTGAAACGAGAAAAATAAGAAGAAATCGAAAAGAATAAGAATAAGAAGAATAAGAATTCATATGCATTAACAAAGTTTAAGATCCAAAAATTCCATGAAATTAAGTGGATTGCAAGTGCATTTCAAAGCGTTTAGGGCGAATTGAACAAAATTCGAAGGAATTAAACGAATGCAATAAAAATTGGCTATCGTGAATATATATCCTAAAAAAATTACTAAAAGGTGATTCGAGAAAAAAGTAACTAAGAGGTAACACGTTACTTTTTTCGGGACGTAAATAGTAACGATAAGTAATTACCCTAATTACCCTTAGAAGTGAATTATCAATCACTGATGTCAGTTACAAACGGAACTCTACTGAAAAGGTCTTGGCCCATCCGGGTTTTATGCTGATTCTTTTCTTATTGCACCTCCTAAATATTTTAAGTCATACATAAAAAAACGTTAAAAAAAGCTCAATGTTAAAACTAGTTTTGCATAACCCCTTCAGTTTTTCATCCGGAACGATATTTAAAGTTGTCACAGACAAGTGATATTTGGAACAATTTTAAATTCGTTTAAAGCGATAAAAAACAGTTTTCTGTTAATTTCTTCTTTCAAACTCATTCTCTTTAAATTATTCAAATTAGACTGTCTGGGTACACATATGACTGTTCAGTGCAACGAAGCGGGAATGTAAAATTCTATGTACTTTATTTTAAGGTTATTTTAAGAGGGTCAAACCCTAAGACATTTTGAAGGGTCACACAACGATTTTTCTTGTTTTTGGCTTCAAATATAAAATGAAGAGAATTTCAATGGCTATACTCTAAACGTAAAATATACTAATTAAACTTTCAGAATTTTTTTTTTATTTAAGACTTCTCAATCTTTGGGGCTTTGAAATTCGTGTCAAAATTGATTAGAGAAGAATTTGAATTTGAAGCTTTCATAGTTAAACATTTTTAAATTAGAAGCAATCTATCTGAAAAAGTCTTTAATTTAAATCAGACAATATAAAAATATTTCAAGCAAAATTATCCTTATACGTTTTTAATATTTTTGAAATAATATTTACGACTGCCTCTAGAATATTTTGTGCCAAATTTCGAAAACTTGACTCAAAATGGACAAAATGTTTTGCTCAATCAACACAAGACGCAACAAAATTCGAAAGAATAAAATTTGGTCTCTAAAAAAGTTCTTGAAAAATTTTTATTAACACTTTTTTTATCTCGCGTTATTTCCGAGCCTTTCACGAAAATGCGTATGAAATCCTTTACATTAATAAATACTCAAAAATTGTCACAAAATAAACAAATTTAGAAGAAAAACCATTTTCTTACTATTTTTTTTAACAAAAGCAACCATAATTAGTTTTATTAATACAATAAATCTTTCTTACACGTTTCCTGAAAAAATGTTTTTTTACATTAGACCCAAATAACCTGTGTTCTGAATAATACTTAATGAAATAATTACATTCACGCTATTCTTGTTTACCAATAGGAAGAAATGTGATATTTTTATACGTCGATTCTAAAAATATCTATTTATCTTCAATATTTATATGAGAATAAGTTCGTGGGATGTTGGCATCATAAATAAGAAACAAAAATGCGAGTGAACTTTGGACGAGCCGGATCACACAAGCCTGTTTATTTTTATAGACATTTTAAAAGAATTTCTGCGTGAACAAGACAAGTCATTCGTCATCCTCAAAATATAATTTCTACCATAACCCCGATAAAAAGAATTCTTCTCTCCGAATAAGTAAATATTTCAACAAAAACATATTTTAATTATCAATAAAAACAAGTTGAACTGAAAAAAGTGATGAATTTCGGCTAGATAGTTGAATCCTCAACCAGAGACGATTAATGTTCAACCAAACAGTTGCATTTTTATTCTAAAAAATTTTTATTTCTACGAAAACAGATGAATTTTTAAACCAAAGAGATGTTAAAAAAAATTAGTTGAATTTTCAATCATGAGAGAGAACAGATACATTTTTAATAAAAAAATTAATTTCTTACCATATTAGTTGATTTTTTAACTAAATAATAAAAATTTCAACTAAAAATGTAATCTACAGAAGGAACCAACTGGGAAAAATAATGCGAGACAAAAAAATTATCGACAACAATATTATATCGGGCTGGCTGCAAAAATTTATTTTCAAAATTCCCTAATTTTTCCCTGACAAGTTTTTCGCTTCCCGTGGCAATTGATATTCAAGAATCGGAATTTCTATATTTTAACATTTTCAACAAAAAGTCTAAATTCTCAACAAAGAATCTGACTATAATATTTCAACCAATCAAAGTTGCGTTTCCAGAAAAATAATTAAATTTGAAGAAGAAAATTGAATCGTCAACAAAAAATATGAATTTTCGATCCAAAAGGAAGAATTTACTCCCTAGATTTCACAAAAGCAAGCAAATTTTCATATAAAATGATAAATCATTTACAAACAAATAATTTTTTGAAAAATCAGTTTAACTTTCAACCAAAGAGTTGAATGTTCAACAAAATAATAATTATTTTTTTTTTAACAAAATAGTTCAGTTTTGGACAAACTAGTTGATTTTTCAACAAAAAGATGAATGTTTAACAAAAAATGTAATAGTAAATATTTCAAAAACTAAACAATAATTTTCAACAAAATAGTTAAATTTCCAATCAAGGAATTAAATTTTCAACAGAATAATCTTTTTAGCAAAATAGTTCAATTTTTAACCATTTAGCTGTTTTTTCAACAACAGCAAAATGAATTTTCAATTCAAAGGGACAAATTTTCTGGCCAAACAGAAGAAAGTTAAAAAATGTAGTTCAATTTTCCACCCAACCCTTGAATTTATTAATAAAAACGTTAACCAAACAGTTGTATTTACAAAAATATAGTTGAAAGTTAAACCAAAAGAGACCAAATTTCCAGAAAATAATGATTTTCCTAACAAATAGTAGAATTTTCAAACAAGCAGGTGAATTTTGATCTCAAACGATGAATCATTCAAAAGAAAAAAATTTTTTAATCATTTCTACTTTTAACCACGTAGTTGAATTTTCAATAAAAATATTAATGTTGAGCCAAAAATCAAATAGTACATATTTCAACAACAACAAAATAATTTACAACAAAATAGTTAAATATTCAACCAAAGAGTTGAATTTAAAAAAAAAATTTTTTTAGAGAAACAGTTGAATTTTTAACCAAGTGAATACATTTTTAAAAGATAATTAATTTTTACATTCTCATCAGATAAGGTGTAAAAGTGTAAAATTTAACCCCCCGCCCAGTTTTTGTCAAATGTTCACGTTTTGAGACCCCCTAAATCCCAAAAACAGGTTTTTACGAATGTGGCTGTCTGTATGTATGCATGTCTGCCTGACTGTCTGTGAACACGATAAATTTTGGAAAAATAATTCTATTAGATTGGCCTTTGGTACACTCTTTAAGTGTCCTAAACTGAAGGTCAAGTTTGTTAGCCAGTTATTTTAAATATAAAATTCAAAAAGTGAGCCCATTTTGAATATTTTTGAGACCACTTTTTTCAAAAATTAAAATTTTTCGGTACGCATGTTTATAGTATTCAAAAAGTTGAACAATTTATCCTGATGACTTTTTTCATAAAACCAAAAATTACCAGATATAAAGTATTTACAAAATACCAAAAAACACAATAAAATAAACTTTTTAAGTCAAATAACGGACGATATGAAAAAAAGGCAAGAGAAGAAAAAGTTTGATTTCTAAATGCCCTACAAGAATATTATAACAACTTTTTGAATTTTCTTGAAAAATCAAAAATTCTAATTTTGAAAGCATAGAAAATAATTAAAAATCCAAAAATTACATTTTTTCATGCAACAATTTCAAAGTATTTCAAAGCTTTTTTCGCATTTTTTCAAACGGGACATTGAAAGTACGTCTGTTTTACTAAAAATGTAAGTGATGAGTTATAATAATATACATTTCTGGGAATGATAAAAAGTTTCAGGAATAAACTCGAGTGCGAAACGTGATGAGGATGTTTTTGTTAAGGCCAAAGGAGCTTTAACAAAAGAGAATTCACAATTGGAAAATTACTGTTGACGATGCTTTCACCTTTATCCAAAGAACGAGTTTTCTGTACAGATATAAGAATTTTCCACTAGATAGTTGATTTTTTTAACCAATAGTTGAATTTCTTTAATTAAATGTTAACCAATCAATTGTATTTAGAAACAAACAGTTGAACCTTAAACCAAAAGAGATGAATTTTGCATAAAATAATATTTCAAAGAAACAGAATTTTCGGCCAAGCAGAAGAATTTTTAACTGAAATAATAAATCCACAAAAAAGAAGAATTTTCAATAGTTTAAATTCAAATTAGGTAGTTGAGTTTTTAAAAAGAAATTTTTTTTTCTGGAAAAAGGATCAAATTTAACCAAATAGTTGATTTTTTAACTTATAAATATGAATGCACGACAAAAAATATAATGATACATATTTCAACTATAAGAGATGAAATTTCTATCAGAAGAGATGTACTTTCAAAATAGAAGACGAATTTGCAGAAAAAACTGAAAAAGTACAATTTCGGGTAAAAAAATTAATTTCGAACCAAATATATCATTTTTGCGACGTTTTTTTAAAGAATACCTTACTTTTCCCTGCGTTTCAGGTTCTCCCTGACCTATGGTGACCCTTAAGTACTAGTGGAAGGATTATAAATCTTAAAGGGATAATACAGGGTAATAAATTGTTAATTGCTTTTGCAAAATTAATTTATGCCGCTCTCTGGGAAGTATACATTTATTTTTATTCGACAGCAATTAAGACCGTGATGTTGCATCAGTGTTGATTTGACAACGCGGAAAGTTTCCCTACCTGTGGCCTGAATTCTCTGGTCGAATAATGAACAAAGAATTTAGATCTGTCTTTCTATAGCGTGTAAAAACGTGATGTCACGTCAGCAGAAAAAACATACTTATGCAAAAACACTTTCGCGGAAGGACCCAGTCGATAACATGTTTACACCTGAGGCAGATAAAAGCGGTTGCAGACCCATGATCATGTCCTAACTGCTATTTTGTTTATTTTCTTGAGCCTTGATTTTAATTTAATTTATAAGTTTATTTCATTTGATCAAATTCATTTCCATCAGTCTCATCAGTCACTTTCACAATAATAAAGTCGTAACGAAATATAAAAAAATAGATATAGTACATTCCATCTGATAAAATGCAAATGAAGCAGTGGTTAAAACCGGAATATAATATAAGCATCTGAATTACTTGAACTTGAAGCCTTGAACTAAAGATGATAATTCAGTATAAATATTGTCGTATTAAAAACGTGATCAGTGTCTATTTAATTGATGATTATTTCATTTGTACAGCGTAAAATTAGAACTTACGTCAGATAAAAATTACTCTACTCTGGACGAAAGTGTATTAGCAAGACGTAACTTGTTTTACGGATTATCTTCAATTTATTGTTTATAATATTTTTCCGTTGTTTTATAATCAGGGTATTCACCCGATGGATGATTTCGAATTCCCGTTTTTCTATCGCTCAATAAAAAAGAATTAAAAGAAAATGAATAATTGAAACGATTCTTCAAAGATTTTAATTCGTTTCTACACATTTAAAGAAATTTAAAAGATTTCTGATTTCGAGAAGGACATTTTTGAAAAGAATTATAATTTAAACATTGCAAAGGATTTTTTTTTAATTCCCTTCTTTTAAATCAGAGTTAAAATTAATTTCCAAAATTCTTATTCCATTTTACAAATTCTATATTCTAGGTCAGAACTATAATGATTTTTAAAGTTATTATAATTCGGAAATATAATAATCTATTTATTCAAAAATTTGTAAGAAGAAAATTTCAAATTGTGACCAATTTTAATTTGGGACAGGGAATTTTTTATATTCCTTTTTAAATTAGAATAAAAATGCTTGTTCAAAATGCTAGTTCCATGAAATATTTCCTTGTTTCAAATCAGAGTTAAATTTATTTACAAGTTTTTGTTATGATTCAGATAAATAGTAAATCCCTTTTTTTAAAGTTTGGATAAGGGAAGTTTCATATTCTGGAAAAGTTTTGTATGAAAAAAAGGAATTTCCACATTTAAACCAATTCTGATATGAAACGAAGAATGCTCTGAATCTCGCCAATTCTGTCTTGAAGCAGGGATTTTTTTGTAAATTGCATTTTTATCAAATATAATTAAAATTATTATTATTAATTTCCTATGGCATGTTGAAAATTACATTGTTTCAAGACCTAATTATGATTGTTCACAAAATTTTCTGTTTTGAAGTCAAAATTACAATTCATTACGGGAATTATTGTTTTACATTATAATTATTCATTTCCTGTCCAATCTCAGAATTATAATTACTTTTAAAAATTCCCTATAACATTTAATAATTAAATAAAATCCCAAAATTTCCCGATTTATTAATGTTTTTTAAACACACTTCTTCTAAATTACAGTCAAATTTTTTTTATAAAATTCCCTTTTCACGCTAAAATTCTTAGCTCCAATTAAGTTTATAATTCTGCTTGAAAAATTTGTCTCCTAAAGAAAAAATTATCATTTATCAGGAAAATTACTATTTCAAATTGAACCTCAGTCGAAAATTGTAATTATTCACGAAAATTCTCAGTGCTAACTGAAAAGTATAATTTTTTTAATAAACTCCCTGGCTTAAAGTCGAAAGTATAATTGTTTGTCAAATTGCCTGCCCTAAAGTCTTTACTGAAATCCCCTGTCCCAAAATTAAAATTATATTTCTTTCCAAGTTACAACTTATAATAATAAATCTTTTTGAAAACACCCTGTTGCAACTCAGGATAATTGTAATTATTTGCATGAACTTTTTCTATATTTCTTTTATTTATGGCCTGTAGCAACTTAGAATAATAAATCTTTTAGAACATTCTCGATCTCAAGTTCAAAATTATACTAATAATTTTCTAATAAAATCCCTTTTCCCAACTCAGAATTATTTATTGCAAATAAGAATTTTGATTTTTTACTCAAATTCCCTGTTCTAGCTTAAAAAAAACCTTGATTTTTTTTGCTGCAAATGAGAGATTTCTTTGGACATTAACGTGTAGAAAAACAACATTTACAACAAGATATAGTTAATTTTTTTTACACTACTTGTTTGCACCAGGTGATGTTGACCACATAAATTATATTTCAGGTGAGAAAACCCACTTCTGGCACATGTTAACCACTTCCTAACTGGTCCAATTATTCAGTAGACAGAAACTTGTTCTAGTTTACATATCTCCATGATTTCACTTTCGCCCTCTTTAGTATTCATTCATTTAATATATTAGTTAGGTTGAAATTATTGATAAGTGATAAAATATTATTATTTTATTTATATCTTAAATTTGAAAAATACGAGGAAAAACGATAAAAAAGGTGAACTCACCCGTGAGACCTTTTTCTTGGTGTAAACTTCATCGTCCTCAGAGGCTGTCGCAAAATTTAAATTTCCTTCGCAGTATCCTGCACCTATCCCCATTCTGTACATCTCATCTTTGCATGATCTTCCATCGATGCTGAAACAATTTTTAAAATAGGTAAAGATCAATTTAAAAAATTTAAATTTTATCAATCTCATGCAATTCTTTACATTCCCTTATAATCCCCCCTTACTTAGGACGTAATCAGAAAATCAGTATAGAAATAAAGAATATTATAATATTGAAAAAAATGATGTAACAAAAAATACAAAAAGTGCAAACGAATGATTTATTTACATATTTAACGTAGTATTTTAACTAATTTCAAGGACTGTCAAGGATTTCATTAAAAATGAAGATAATCAGCAAAAACACATAATCAGATTAAAATTTAAAAAGTTTAGATTTA
>NC_046659.1:75480743-75485405 GCF_010883055.1 Belonocnema kinseyi | reverse complement strand
AATTGTTTGAGTTAAATTTTAAACGTAAAAAATTGTCTTGTTGGCTATTTTCCATTTAACATTACTAATTATTTCGTATGTTTTTTTTTTAGAATAATTTAATTTTTAACGTTCATAATTAAATCATTTTCTTTGTTAACAGTAAAAATTAAGTGAATTTATTTTATGATCTTAGAAAATTTGTTTTCGAATCATTTTAATGTTAAATTATAATTCTATTCAGGTACGGGAAATTCCAGAAAAGTAGAGAGTTCATTCTTTTAATAATAATAATTTTAAAATGTACAATATCAGAACCTTTGACATCGAAAAATTCAATTTAATTTTCAATTTGAAATTTTCAAATTTTAGTCGCATTTAGTTGAAAATTATTTAAATAAAAAATTTTAATTTTTTAATACTCAATTTTGAACGCTTGAAGTTAGAAACGAAAAAATTCAATTAGTTTTAATTTTAGATGATTCAGTTTTCAAAATACTAATTTGAAAATACTACATTTTCAAACTTGCTAAATTGTTCTATTTGCGAAATATCTTTCTGAAATTATTTAATTTTGAAGATTCTTTAATTTAAAATAACAATTATTAATGCTGCAAACTCTGAATTAGAAAAAATCCTTGCTTATTAAATTGCCCAATTTTCAATATTTTATTAGAACATTTATTAATTTTGAGTGCCCCTGATAAAAAAATATAAATTTCAAACACTTTAATTTCTAATTATTCAATGTAATCAGTTCTATTTGGAAATAATACAAGCTGAATTCCTTTCCATCCCATTCGGAAGATTGTTATTTTGTTCTATTTCTAATGCTAATCAATAAAAATTAAGGAATTGCATTGAAATATAAAAATATTTCAAACAATGAGAGAGTATTCGAGAAATATATTATTTATCATTTTTTTCTTAAGTTATACACTAATGGGAAGATATTCATAATTAGCTTTTTATCAAAACGGTTCAACCAATAAGCCTGTACACTGTGTGCCCAGGTATACTCATGGAATGCTATTCACATGGAAAAAATGAAACTTTTTTCGAAGAGAAACTTTTCTTGTCCCATTTGTGTTAAATTAATCGCATCTATATATATAATATTTCTATGTCTAAAACAATTTGAAATAATCTTAAAGGAACATTTAATTTTAAAAATTATGTACTTTGGGGCCATCCAAAAACTGCGTCAACTGTCGGGGGGGGGGGGGGGGGGGGGGGGGGGGGGGGGGGGCGATTTGTGGCGATTTGCAGCTTAAAGCAGAAAATCAAACGCAGAATGTGACATTACACCTAAGAAAATATAAGTTTAAATAATAATTTTTCTTAATAATTGGAAAAATTGAAATAAGTAATTTTATTTCATGAGTAAAGCGTCAGAGTACAGAACGCACACTCTTTCCCCTATCTCCCACTATAAACCACTTTGCAAATAACTCCTCTTTCTTCTCTTGTTTTCATGAAACCTCCCCATTTTCCCGGTTTTTTTGCTTAAATGCTAACTGAATTAATAGAATCCACTAGGAAAATTTAACTATTTTTATTTGATAAAATTATTAAATAATAAAATGTACAATACATTTAACTCTCGGTATAAGGCTGGTTTGAAGCATAGCGTATCTTAGCTTTGATCAAAAATCGAGGAAATCGAAACGCAAACAGGCTGGACCGAATGAATCATTTATGCTGGACTTGGACGCATGACGCAACCTAATACCACTAACACGCTGAGATTGCGGCGTTCAGGATGTTTTTCAAGGTTGACTGAGCACATCCTCTCTTTCGGCTAGCGGCTACTGTCTTCACAAAGCTACAGAGGCCATCAGTTCTAGAAATATCGTCAACCGGGGGACCATCTATCGGGAATTGGGTGTATTAAATTTTTGTTTTAGAATTCATCCCTTTTGGTTCTAAATTCTACTATTTCTTTAAAAATGTTAGATTGTTAAAAAATTCAACAATTTTGTTCGAATAAGCTATTTTGTTGAAAATTTACTAATTCGTTAAAACTTAAACTATGTTGTAATTCACTTGTTTCATTGGTTGAGTATTTACTATTTTGTTGAAAACATTGTTGAGAATATTGTTGAAAATGTATCGTTTTTAGTTGCAAATTCAACAATTTAGTAGTAAATGTATGTATTTTGTTGGATATTCATCATTTATCGTAGAAAATTGATCTTTGTGATTGAAAATTTAACTACTTGGTTGAAATTTAAGCTGATTTGTTAAGAATTTATTCCATTGCGGGAAATTCGTTTTGTAATAAAATTACGTTTTTCACTCAAAATTTAACTATTTCATTCTTGGTTGAAAATTAATGCTTTTTATTTTCTGGGAAATTTGTATTTTTTCGTACAAGATTGTTCTTCTTGAAAGAAAATTTTAAATCTTGGTTGCAAATGTGTTTAACTACTTCGTTCAAAATGCATTTTATTTGTTGAAAATCCATCGTTTGGTGGAAAATTGATATATTTTGAAGGTGATTCGTATTTTTTAAATTTAATATTTAACTATTTCATTATTACTTGAATATTTATAGTTTTTAGTTGAAAATTTGACAGTTAGGTTCAAAATGTTGTGTTTTCTTGTAAATTTGTATTTTTTGTTATAAAACTAATCTTCCTGAGCAAAAATGTATAGCTACTTGGTTGAAAATTGAACTGCTTCAAAAATCTATTTTATTAGTTGTTGATTAGTTCATTTCGGTTTCAAAATCTGTTCTTGTATGGTGGACAATTTAAATATTTGTTTTAAAATTCGTCGATTTTGGTTCAAATTTTAACTATTTGGTTGTAAATGAAATTGTTAGGTCTGAAATCGATTTTTTGTTGTTGAAAATTGAAGCTTTATGGATAAAGTGGACTGTTTTCTAAAATATTCAATTTTTCAGCTTAGAAACACAACTCTTTCGTTCGTAATTATTTTTTTTAATGAAAAATTTCATTATTTGTTGAAAGTATATATATAATTAAAAATTTGTCATAAGGACAACCGCAGGATTTCGCCGGGAGCGGATGCTAATCTGAAAAATTGCACCCGCTTCCAGCGAAATCGCGGTAAAATTTCAGCCATAACCACGTCTCACAACCGTGAGATAGGTGGTTACAGTCTGTAAAGAAATTAATACGACGATCCAGCAAAAGCCTCGTGCACCCTAAGAACACGGAGTGACCTAAGGACAACCGCCTTCTGCATTTTTCCCGCAAGTGTTCTAGCATATTGTTGACACGCAAGGATGCTTTTTAGGCCATTAGCAAGTGAAAGCTTCGCACCTCCAAGAGCGCCGATGATAAGGACGATCAGTTTACCCGAATATTCCGGGTACAATCGTTGCAACTCCCTTATAAGGTCTCGATACCTCTCTTTCTTTTCATTCTCCTTGGCTATGATGTTTTTTTCAGCTGATGCCGAAAATTTGATAACGAACATGGTTCGCTTCTCGAAGTCAAGAAGAACCATGTCAGGCCTCGAGTGAGCAACAGAAACAATTTTCGAGAATATAAAGTTCCAGTATATGCGGCACTTCCCATTCTCGACAATTGACTCAATTTCCCTAGGAGCATTTAGAGGAGCGATATTAAGGTGAATGCCGTAGGAGTGATGGAGATGGTAATAAAGCACTCTTAGTGCCGCATTGTGCCTTTGAATGTAGGTCGTTCCTGCGTGTGTTGAACATCTAGATAGTATGTGAGCTAAATGCTTCTTCGTGATTCTTGACCATTTTAAGAAGAGGGTCTCTTCCATTTCCAACTCTATGTGCTGTACCTAGAATAATCCTGTTGTGAAGACATTCAAGACTCAATATTCCGCGATCCCCTTGACGGCGTGAGATGTACAGTCGCGGAACGGAAGACTTAAGATGCATGCTTCCGTTCATGTGCATAACCTTTCTTGTCCCGATATCAAGAGATCTAAGCTCGTTCTTCGTCCATGAAACTACTCCAAACGAATAGAGTAGTAACGGGACGGCAAACATGTTCGTTGCAGATACTTTGTTCCTCGCCGACAGTTCGGAAGACCAAATCTGTCGGAGGAGACGTTTGTATCTGCTTCAGAGAGTATCCTTTATAGATGTCACATCCTGAATGCGGCTCTGTGGCACGCCCAGGTATGTATAAGTCTCTCCAGCGCAAAGGTGCCGTATGGCGCTTCTATCAACGAGCTCAGGATCTTCAGGGATGCCATTAAGTTTTCCTCGCTTCAAATAAACCTTGGCGCATTTGTCTAAACTAAATTCTATTCCAATTTCCTTAGTATATCGTTCGACAATCTCCAGAGCTAGATGCAGTTGCTCTCTGTTTTTAGCATAGATCTTAAGATCGTCCATGTAAAATACATGAGTGACCTTGTACTTTCGATCTACAGGTTTGCCGCACAAGTACCCGTCGTAATGGCGCAGTGCTAGACATAGTGGCAATAATGTAAGGCAAAAGAGGAGTGGGCTCATGGTGTTGCCCTGAAAGACACCTCTCTGAAACGTGACCTTGTTAATTGTCACACAATTTTTGCCAGATGAGATAGTAAATCTGGTTTTCCAAAGGGGCATCAATCTCTCTATGCACACAACTATTTACGGATGAACCTTTAAGATTTCCAAAAGACAGATGATAAGTCTATGGGATGTAGAATCGAAAGCTTTCCGATAATCAATCCAGGCCATCGATA
>NC_046659.1:75457269-75480643 GCF_010883055.1 Belonocnema kinseyi | reverse complement strand
ATTTTTATTGAAAATTGATCTTTCTTTGTTCAATATTCATCGTTTTTTTATTTGCATTTTTTGGTTGGAAATTTGTTTTCTTGGCAGAATTTTTCTTTGTGACTAAAAACACAATTACAAAATTTAGTAAAAAACTTTTGTTTAAAATATAACTATTTACTTGGAAATACCTATTTATGAAAATTTATTTTTTCACTAACAATTTAATTATTGCAGTTTTTGTTGAAAATGAATATTTTTATTGAAAATGTATGTATTTTGTTAAAAATTCGTCTATTTTAGTGGGAAATAAATCTTCTCGGTTTAAAATTCATATTCATACTTTTTGGTAGAAATGCAAGTGTGTTGGTCTAAATTAATCTGGTTTTGTTCAGGATTAAACAATTAAGTATAAAATTAAACTATTTGGTTAAAAATTGAACTGCCAAAATAAAACTTTAAGATAATAATTCGTCCATTTTATATTAAAACTCAACATTTTTTTGCAAATTAATGTATTTTGTTGGAAATTCGTGTTTTTTGGTAGATAATAAATATTTTTAATGGAAAATTTAAATTTTTGGTAGAAAATTTAACTATTCGGTTGAAAAACAAACTATTTTAATGAATATTTAACTTTTTGGAACAAAATAATTTTTTGTAGAAAAATCATACTTTTGGGTTGAAAATTCAACCTATTAGTAAATAATTCGTCCTTATTGCTTTAAAACAAAACGATTTTTTTCGAAAATTGATATATTTGGTTGAAAAATAGTCTTTTCCAGTAGAAAATAAATCTTCTTGCTGAAAAATTAATCTTTTTGGTTGAAAAATTAACTATTTAGCTTAAAATTCATATTTTTAGTGGAAAATTTAACTACTTGGTTGAAAGTGGATCTAGTTTTTTAAAAATTAATATTTTTTAAAGATCCACCTTCTGGTCGAAAATGTAACTTTCCATCTTTAACAAATCATCTTTTAGTTTGAAGTCTTTTCTTCCAAATTAATATACCTTAAATATTTTTCTATTTGGTATAAAAGCTAATTTTTTTCGATAAAAATTAAGTTTTTACCTGAGAGTTGCACTATTTCAGCCTTACTAAGAAACGTATCACATATAAGGTGAAAATTCATTTACTTTGTCAAAAATTCAAAATATCTTTGGACTTTAATTTTTAGGATTTTAAAGTGTTCATGTCGATTTCAATATGGGTAATTTTGCTTAATTTCGTTTGAAAGAATTTATTCCTCCACTATTGCCCCATTTTCGTGAAAAATCACCCTTTTTCCTAACTTTATAGAATTTTGAGCTTCGTTGATTTTTAGGAATTGGAATAATTGGTATCTTAGTTTATGAACGACGCCTTAGAGAAAATTTGATTCTGAGAAGGCGTGCATACTTTGTGTAATTATAGTTACAACGTGCTAAGTACACATGCTCTCAACTCCATTTACTTACACGTGCGGCGGATATTTTCCGGTTTCAGAAACTACATAATGATTCCTCCCCTTATTCAAACATGATCTATATAAAGCCAGGTACACGCATATTTCCGCGAATTTACGCTCGTATGTAAAGTATCACAGCGCAGAACCGTTGCGCAATTATATTTACGCATAACGGTTTCAAATGACGTTATGAATACATTTTTTTCATATTCAAATAAAAGGCTTTGCAAAAATTAGTCGCCGATGTTGCAAACACAGTCTTCGAATTTTCGGCGTCCTTGGAACTGCGTTAGTAGGCCACGCACGATGAGAATCATAATGTAAATAATTAAGTCATCGGAGAAATTCGCCATTGCGGATTATATATTAGACCTATTTTTTTACCCTGAAATCGGTTTAAGGTCAGTTCATCTGTCAACTGTAAGTTAGCCGCAAAACAAACAATTTTATAATAAAAATAACATTTTTTATGCTACATTTTTCAATTTAAAGAAAAAATAAAATCTTTGTTTATTGATTATTAAAACTTAATTTTAAAACGTTTTTTATTGTAATTTCGAAGACTTTTCACAGGATCTCTACTCGAATCCTGAAAATTCCAGGTATTTTCCTGGTATTTCTAGATTTTTCCAGTTATAATATTCCCTTATTAGTTTCTCCAGCTTCGACCTTTTATTGGTTCAAGAAATAACTACTACCTAAATGGCTCCAAATCGCCATTACCATTCGAAGATGTTTACTGGTTATTTCTTGGCATAATAATTTTTTACATTTATTTTCATAATTTTAAGCAATTATATTTATTAAATTTACACCTTTTTTTTAAAGGAATACTTATTTTAAAAAGTTATTGCACCAATCAGTTATTTTTAAAGAAACTGAGATGCTTTTAGAAAACTTTAATTCGTAATTGTTTCCTCTGATCTTTTGATTTTTTCCTTTTATAAAGAACCTGTTGTTGATTTTTTTAGGAATTAAGAAATATATTATATTTTCTTTTGATAGCCGTTTTTTCTAAAAAAAACTTGTATATTTTATTTTTTTATTTTAGTGATAGGCTATAACGCGGTAATTAAAAATGAGACTAAGGAGTGGGTGGGATATTTCTTTTTTGTTTTTATTCTTAATTGTGAAATATGAAAATCTGTCAGCAGTTCTAGGTTAGTTGAGGATGTTAATGAACCTATTTTCTTAAATAAAAGTATATATAAGCACATAATAATTATAAAATAAAACTTCAATGTATACATTTGCATAGACAAATATGTTTTAAATCAATTTAGAACTGAAACTTTATTCCGTATTCAAATTTTGTTATCATATATTCATTAATATTCTTAAAAATACAAAAATTGAAACAACATACATTTTAAGAATAACTGGATTTATAATTTATAGTCACGAAAATATAATTTTCTAAAATTTGGATTTGAATGTTTTTTACAAGTATCATACCAACCCGTAATGACGGAATATAATTTTGACAACAATTATCGACCATAATATATTTAGTCAGAATACAGTCAGAATACAGTCAGAAATCGGTATTTTTAGTTTGAAAAAATACTCTAAAAAATGCCTGGTTAAATTAAACGAAAATTCGGATTAAAGGAATCAGAATTCTGATTAATTTGAACAGAAAAAGCAGCAAGGGCATATTTAACAAGAATTCTGGTTGATTTTGTGAGACGTTTTTTGAGTGAATAATTAGATTTAAAAAAAGTTTCACAATTTCGAACAATTTAGGGTACGGATAATGTTTTTCAGAGAAAATCATTTGTTTTAAACAGAAACCATCAAATTGTTCAGGTTATCTTTCAGAATCATTAAATTTCAAAGTTTTTATTTTTTTAACGCTGTATACCGAAAAACGGCACGTTTGATAACAAATTATAAGGTTTCAAAGAAGATACAAAATTTTTGATCAATTTTAGGTTTTGCTATTTTGTTTTTTTCCGTGTCGATATTGTTCATGAAAAATAATGAGATATCAAAGAATTTTGTCAATAAATGGGCAAGTTAGTGTTTTCCTTACTAGGAATCTATTTTTCTCGAAACAAAGATGATTTAAACAGAATATAATAAAAATGCAACAGGCTTATCGCCTAGATATTGTATACAGATATTATATAATAATTATTGTATTAAGATATAAACTTTTAACCATTATTATCAAAAATATGGTACTTTTTTTTTGGTTTAAAAATTCATTACTTTTATGAAAAATTTGATCTTTTTGGTTAAGAATAAATATTTTTTGGATGAAGGATTCAAAAATTGTTGGTAAAAAATTCGTCTTTTTTGGTTAAATTCTATTTTTTTATTTAAGATTCAAATCTTTCTGATTTGAAAATCAACTGTAACAGTTTTGGTAAAAAGATGATCTTTGGTTCGAGATTTCAGTTCTTGGATCATAGTTTCACAACTTCGTTAAATTTCATTTTTTTATTGGTTAAAGATTCATAATTTTGCTTGGAAATTGATATTTTTAGTTGAAAATTTAACGATTTTCTTGAAAATTGATATTTTTTAATAGAAAATTAATTTTTTTAAACTAAATAATTCATTTCGGATTAAAACTGTATCTTTTCTTTGTACACATGCAATTCTTTGGTTGGAAATTAATCTTCTGTGGATAAACAATTCAACTATTTTTCCAAAAATTCACCTTTTTGATTGAATTTAACTGGTTTTGATTCGCAAATTAAATCAGAAGATTCATCATTTTCGTTGAAAATTGATTTTTTTTATTAAATTAATACCATTTTATTAAAGAATCCTATTTTTCTTACAATTAGATCATTAATTTTTTTAACTAAAAATCTAGCGATTCATTTTCTGTATAGATTTTTGGACAGATTTTATCGTTTTTATTTGTTTGAAATTTGTTAAAACGATTAATTAGTTGAAGCCCAAAGGCCTATTCATCATTTCAAATATCAATTTACATCCGTTATAAAAATATTGTCTTGCCTTTTTTTATATTATTGCAGATCATTCTTAGTTGCCGTAAAATACAAAGACATTTTATTAATACTACTTTGTGTTTTAATTTAGTAATTGGACGAGGGAAAAACTAATATTATCGCACGTGTTTGTTTTCTATTGAAATGAAATAAGTATCCGACAAATGTGATTACATATTAAGGGGATATCGTTTCCAGAGGTATTCTTGTTCACACGTTATCGATTGTTCCACTCGACTGACAAGGGTGCATCCAGATATCATCGAAAAAGAAAAATGTAGTAGATGCATTCTCAAACCAAATAGTTGAATTTTCAAGCCAAAAATATGACTTTTTTTAGAACACAGTTAAATTTCCAACCGGAAAAGTTAAATTTTCGTCCACAAATTTTATTTTTAGTCCAGAGATGAATCTTCAACAAAAAATATGACTTTTATACCACAAAAAATGCACTTTTAATTCAAAAGGCTGAATTTTCAACAAAGGAGTTGAATTTTCGACCAAAAAAAATGAATTCAACACAATAATACACCTTTCCACAAAATACTTCAATTTTTCACGAAATAGCCGAAGACAAATTTTAAAGAAAATGTATGAATCTTCAAAGAAATAGTTGAATTTTCAACTTATTAAGAAAAATTGTTCGATCAAAAATGAAGTCGCTACACTTTAGATATAAAAAAATTAATTTCGAACAAAAAACTGTTTTCAAAACGTCATTCAATTTTCAAATAAATATTTTAATTTTCTATAAAAATAAGTGAATTTTTAGCCGAAAGTGCGAAATTACAACAAAAAATTAATTTAGAGCAAATTACTAGTTTTTCACCAAAAATAATGAATTTGAAACCAGGATGATTAATATTTAAAAAAAAGGTTTTCATCCAACTAAAAAATTTTTTTAAAATATTTTTTTCATTAATATAATTTTGTACAGAGCAGCTGAATTTTATGCCAAATGTTTGAATTTCCAAGCCGAAAAGGTGAACTTTCTATAAAACAGTGTAATTTTCAACCCGATAGTATCGATATCAATAAAAACGAATTTGTAGCAAATTAGTTACATTTTCAACCAAAAAGAAGAATCTGCAGCCACAAAAAATTAATCGATAATAAATTGTTTCAGTTTTAAACTAAATATTTGAAATTTTGACCAAACAATATGAGTTTTTAACGAAATGGTTGTTCTTGCAACAAAATAATTAAATTTTGAACCAAATAGTAGAATTTTTAACCAAGCGAGTTGAATTCCGAACTAAAAATATAACGGTTGACTTTTCAGCCAAAAAAGTTAATTGTTAACCAGAAATATTTCGATTTTCTTATTGGATTTTATGATTTCAGTTAAAATACAAGCGAAAAAACGAGCAAGAGGGGAATTTTCTGAAAAGAGGGAAAAAAGAATTTAATAAAAAAGATGAGTTGACATTTAAATTATATCAATCTTTTATAAATAAAAAAAGTATATCAATTAATTAATTTTAATCTTTTAATTTTTTTAAAATTTTTACTTTCACACTAGTATCAAAAAGCGGGAAGTCATTATTCATTTGTATTATTCATTGGACAGGGATTATTCAATAGGACAAGGATCAGTTTCAGTTCTGTATGAAATTTTGAGGGCGGGGGTCCTCGAAATGTCATACATTTTCACAAGTGTGAAGGGTGTGTCAAAAATTACTCAAAAAAAGCATCATGTAATATATGGACGCTCGCGAATTATTAACGATGTCAACGATGTCAACGATATTGGATCGAGAACCGGACAGAATCAGATCATCGAGCTCAAGTATTATAATATGTTATAATTGAAGGGAGTGTCGAATGCCGAGTGACGAGAGCGGTTAAATAGGACAGGAATCCAGGCTCAAAGGATCGCAAGCGGATTCCGCAATAAGCGACGCGACGTCCTTCGACGACCTTACTGCCCACCATCGACTTTATAATCGTCCATGAGTACATTCACTTTCACGACTATTATTACCAGCCACCAATAAGACTATCGTGTATATATATTCTTTAAAATTTGAAAAATTCCCTTAAACACCTGAAATCGAGAAATTTGAACTAATTTCCCCCCTTTCTTCTTTTACGCACAAGGTTTCGATTAATTTTTTGAAAATCATCAAGAAAAATTAAACAAATTAAAAAATAAGACGAAAACTTCTAAAGCAAATTTAATTTTCAACTAAAAAGAGAAAATGAATTTTGATTGAAATATTTGTATTTTCAATCAAAGAGATGAACCTTCAGCGAAGAGAGATTTTTCCATCAATAGAGAAAAACAATTTCAATCAAAGTGTTGAATTTTTAAGTCAACCAGATGGATTTCCGACAAAATACTTAAATTTTAACCCGAAAATAAAGATTTTCAATCAAAGAGATAAATTTCCAAACAGTACAGATTTTTTAAGGAAAAAAGGAAAAAAATCTCAACCAATTCTTGAATTTTCAAGCCAAAAAGACGATGTTTCTATAAAAAATAAAAATTTTAAACCCAAAGTGTCAATTTCGATAAAAAAGTTAATTGATAACCAAATAATTTAATTTTTCACTAAATTGCCGAATTTGTAAGCTCTCCTAAAATACATCAAGCGGGGTATCACACTATATTACTTGTGTATGTAGAAACAAAATTGTGGAAATCGAAAACAATGTGCAAAAAAAGTAGTGCATGTTAGGACCTTCTTCTAAAGCATAAATAATTTCGAATTTATTGTTATATGGCTTGTTTTTACACACCTGTTAGCAAACTGCGCACTTCAAAAAACAGTTATCTTCATAACTTTGTAATCTTCGTGAATAATAATTTACTTTATTTCTGGTTTTTACGCCATAATCTTTATTTACTGATATTAACAAATATTTTGAATATCCCAGAGCCTTCAACTGATAAAACTACAACAAACAATAAGAAATCAAAGTTTATTTTCGAAAAAAAGAAATTTCAAAAAATTCAAACATTCGCATTTTTAATTCTATTGTTTATCTATTTTTTAATCTTTGATCCTTTTACATTTTCTACTGATTTATTAAAGCTAGCTAAGAGAAATTATTGATAAAAAAAAACAGAAAATTTTCTAGAGAAGAGAAGCTACAGCTAGGAAACACTTTCGTAAAGTATTGACGAGATATCCAAATCAATATCCAATTTCAAATCCAGTCCGGATTTGAACCGGGAACACCACAATAAATTAGTGGAAAGTTAACCAATTACGCGACCGAGGCTATGACATATCCTTTCTTCCATCTCCTATATCACATGGTCACACTGGTCTGCATTTCTTTACCTTGTGAAATTTTTTTTTGAATGAATTTTTATGTCTAAAGAATTATCAACGACTCTGAATATAAAATGAAATAATGATGGTTTTTTCTTTAACAGATTATTAATTAATTTTATGACGGCAAATATTGGATAGTGTCGCTTACTGTTCTATTATGTTGTGATTAATAAGCATTACCCTCATCAACTAAATAACATAATTGTTTAAATTTATATTCAAATTCGATGAGAATTCTCCAGGCTAAAATATCCTCAAAAAAAGTTTCACTAGGCGAAAAGATCAAACCCGATATAGGAGAAACAAGAAATGATCATCCAATCTGGTAGTGTGATTGGTCAACGCTCTACTCATGTATAGTGACGTTCCGGGTTCAAATCCGGGCTTTGGCAGATTTTTACTCATTTCTCCATAACCCGGGTTATAGTAGTGTCTTTAAACAAGATTGCCGACGTTAATAGCCCCTCGATTGAACCGCGGCTGTGATCTCTGATATAATGAACAAAGTAAGAGCAACTGATAGAGAAGGCATTATAATTATGTAATTATTTCTCAGGGAAGAGAAATTTTTTTAGTACTTTAAAAGGTATAATGAAGAAAAAATGGAAACCATGGAAAGTGTAAAAAATTGCTTTGTCAATTGAACACTACCAAATTGGATGATTATTTCTTGTTTCTCCTATATCGGGTTTGCATCTTTTCGCCTAGTGAAACTTTTTTTTAGGATATTTTAGCCTGAAGAGTTCTCATCGATTTTGAATATAAATTTAAACAATTATGTTATTTAGTTGATGAGGGTAATGCTTATTAATCACAAAATAATAGAACAGTAAGCGACACTATCCAATATTTACCGTCATAAAATTAATTAATAACCTGCTAAAGAAAAAACCATCATTATTTCATTTTGTATTCAGAGTCGTTGATAATTCTTTAGACTTAAAAATTCATTCAAAAAAAATTTCACAAGGTAAAGAAATGCAGACAAGCGTGACCATGTGATATAGAAGATGAAAGAAAGTATATGCCATATCCTCGGTCGCGTAATTGGCGTAATTGGTAATTTTTTCGAAAATAAACTTTGATTTCTTATTGTTTGTTGTAGTTTTATCAGTTGAAGGCTCTGGGATATTCAAAATATTTGTTAGTATCAGTAAATAAAGATTATGGCGTAAAAACCAGAAATAAAGTAAATTATTATTCACGAAGATTACAAAGTTATGAAGATAACTGTTTTTTGAAGTACGCAGTTTGCTAACAGGTGTGTAAAAACAAGCCATATAACAATAAATTCGAAATTATTTATGCTTTAGAAGAAGGTCCTCATATGCGCTACTTTTTTTGCACATTGTTTTCGATTCCCAAAATTTTGTTTCTACATACACAAGTAATATAGTTTGATACCCCGTTTAATGTATTTTAGGAGAGCTTACAAATTCGACAATTTAGTGAAAAATTAAATTATTTGGTTATCAATTAACTTTTTTTTATCGAAATTCACACTTTGGGTTTAAAAATTAAATTTTTTATAGAAACATCGTCTTTTTGTCTTGAAAATTCAAGAATTGGTTTGAGATTTTTTTCCTTTTTTCCTTAAAAAATCTGTACTGTTTGGAAATTTATCTCTTCGATTAAAAATCTTTATTTTCGGGTTAAAATTTAACTATTTTGTCACAAATCCATCAGGTTGACTGAAAAATTCAATACTTTGATTGAAATTGTTTTTCTCTATTGATTGAAGAATCTTTCTTCGCTGAAGGTTCATCTCTTTGATTGAAAATACAAATATTTTATTCAAAATTCATTTTCTCTTTTTAGTTGAAAATTAAATTTGCTTTAGAAATTTTTGTCTTATTTTTTAATTTATTTAATTTTTCTTGATGATTTTCAAAAAATTAATCGAAACCTTGTGCGTAAAAGAAGAAAGGGGGAGAATTAGTTCAAATTTCTCGATTTCAGGTGTTAAGGGGATTTTTCAAATTTTCAAGGAAAAAAGGGTACAAAGAAAAAGAAGAAAATAAGTTCGAGAAGGATACGCATTTATGATTGTAAATAATCCTTGTGATCATTAAAATTTTCGTATTTAATTAAATATTTGCCTCGTGTATCTCATTTTTTCTGTTCTGCTATATGTGAAAATAACATCGGCTTCTGTATTCCTTGTGCAATGTGCAATGGGATGTTTTATGACGGTTCTTGCAATCTTGCAAGGCTACAATAAATAGCAATGCATACGCACATTGATAGGCAAAAAGCTCCACATTTCCTTTTCTTATCAGCCACGTGTCGATTATATAAAACTGAATCGATCCTACATTCTTAAATCGTAAACCTAGAATTTACGATGCTTACGCATGGCACTAAGTGCAGTATTGTTGCACGTAGGACTCGTTCTAGAATACGAACGATAACTTTGTCATTTTCCAGCGAAAATATCCTGAAAAGAATTAACATTAAGAAATTGTTATTCTGTATCCAATTATTATGAGATTTGATGACACCAACTCTAATCAAAACTTGACACATAAAGACTGCAAATTACACCTATCGTTAATTCTAATTTTTATAAATGCAATATTTTAATATTTATGTTAATAAGGATATACTTAAAATATTAATTAAATGAGTTAGGGTTCATTTAAAACAATATAATAGAACTCACTAAAAAAAACTATTTTTCTTTGAAAGTTAATTCTTTTTAATTTTAAAGTGCGCTTCTCTATTTTTGATTCATAATTAATCTCTTTTGTTTTAAAATTCTACTATTCGATTGAAAATTCAATTAATTCTTTTTTTGATAAAAATGGATCGTTTTTAGTTCAAAATTGAATTATAACATTTTTCGTTTAGAAATCATCCTTCTTGGCTAAACGTTCAACTAATTGGTTGAAATATTCCATACTTGGTTAAACATTGATCGCTTTTAGTTGAAAAATCAACAGTGTGGTTGAAAATTGATGTGCTTTTTGGTAAGTTCGTCTTTGGGTATAAATTGAATATAAATTTAACTATTTTGTTTGAAATGTACGTATTTTGTTCTACACAGAGAAAAAGATATCGCACAATGATATCGCAACACCTCTGTATTGAAATAAAGCGCAATATGATAACGCACAAGCAGGTTCCGGAGCTTTTTAGGATATTATAATGCACTAACATTGCTTGGCCACTACTTGAACCCTTGTATATATAATATAATAAAATAATAATATAATGTAAAATCTTGCAATGTACGATATCACGATTTTACGCTATTATAATGTGATAATTACGATATATAGCGCAGGAATTACGGTATATATTGCAATTCTTGCGATATCGTTTCCTCCGTGTCAGTTCGTCTTCTTCAGTAGAATATGTATCTTCTTAATTCAAAATTTGACTACTTGGTTGAAAGTTCAAATCTACTCTACTCTAAAAATAATCGTTTTCAGTTGAAAATTGATGTTTTCTGTGGCCAATTCGTCTTTTTTGTTTAGAAAAATAACCTTCTTGGTAGAACATATAGATACGTGTTTGAAAATTAAACTAATTATTTGAAAAAATTATTTTATTAGTTAAATATCTATGTAATTAGTAGATAGTTGAACTATTTTGTAGAAAGTTCTTTTCTTTTGCCGGAATGTAGTTTGCACTACTGCAAATTGAAGCATTTAATTTTTGTTTCAAGATTCATTGTTTGCAGTTTCAAATTAAAGTCTTTTATTGAAAAATCCTTTTTTGTTGTCGAAAAAATATATGGTATTGTCTTTGTATAATTCAACAACATGTTCGAATTTTTTTCTCTTCACTAAAAAATATTTTCGGGTTAAAAATTCAACTTTCTTGTTAAAAATCCGGTTTTTGGTACAATTCAACTGTTTTTTCTTAAAAATTGACATCTTTTCTGGTCAAAATATCGTCTACTACATTTTTCGTTCAGAATTAATTTTTTAGGTTATATTTGATTATTTTTTATTAAAAATTCATTTCTTTTTTTGACTCAAATATCGACTGCATATAATTTTTTCAATAATAATCAATCTTTTTTATAAAATACTATTTCGTTAGAAATCTTATTATTGAAAAAAATGCTTATATTTTGTTTCAAATTTTATTATATTATTGAAAGTTTGACCATTTGGAAAATAAACTGCTTTGTGAGAAATTCTCATTTTTAGATTGAAAATTCATCTTTCTTGGTTGATACTTTAACTCGCTTATACAAGATTCATTTTCTTGGTTCTAAGGCAGTATTCTACCTTGAAATGTTCGAGAAAAAGCTATTTTTGTGAATTTTTTCGAGTTTATTAATAATGATTTCGATGTAGAGTTTCCTAGGCTTAATAAACACACTCTCGAAATACGTTAAAAACAATTTTTGTATTATTTTATGAACTTTTCATACATGAAAACGTCAGTCAAAGCCAACTCCTCAAAAAGTAGGTAAGTCCGCGCTGTTGTAAAAATCTCGAGAATAGTCAGTCCGAAACAAAAAAAAAATAAAAAAGTTTTAGGTTCATTATGACTCCAGCAAACGGCTGAACCTAGGATTATTTAAAAAATGTAACTTTTACTATATTTTTTTGCAAAAAACTGTGAAAATAAACCCACTTTTATCTTTTTTTCGCTGCCATTTTGTTATTTTCACTTGTATATCATAAATTCTAGTTTAGCCGATTGCAGGAGCCATACCGAATTTAAAACAGTTTAGTTTTTTTGTTTCGGACCGCTTATTCTGGAGTTTTTACAACAACCGGACATGCCTACTTTTTGAGAAGTTGACCTGGACTGACCTTTTTATTTATAAAGAGTGCCTAAAATATTTTAAATAAATTTTTAATGTATTTCAAGAGTGTATTTATTAAATCTTATCGAGCGTTTTAAAGTAGAATACTGCCTTAAGATTCGACTGTTTGTTTAATAATGTAACTTCTCGTAGTTGAAGTTAATTCTTTTCTGTATAAAAATTCAACAATTTGGTTAAAAAGACGTCTTTGAAGGTTAGAAATGCAACTATATGGCTGACAAATCATATTTCTGTTAAAAATTCATCGTCTCAGGTTTTAAAATCAACTTTTCTGAATATTAAATTCACGAAATTGATACATTCTGGCATGGAAATTCAAACGTCAGATCATTGTCAAACTCTGCAAAGTGCAAACACGTGTTTAACATTTTCGTAAGCACTGAGTCGGAAAGATGTTTTCGTCAAATGCAACTTGACCGTAGCATTATTTTCAATCGCTGTGTTTGAATCAGCAACACTGTGAAAAGATCCTCTATA
The DNA here is from genome assembly GCF_010883055.1 of Belonocnema kinseyi. NCBI lineage: Eukaryota > Metazoa > Arthropoda > Insecta > Hymenoptera > Cynipidae > Belonocnema > Belonocnema kinseyi. The sequence goes on along the minus strand of NC_046659.1, from coordinate 75,467,699 downwards.
GAATCTAAAATAGAATCTCTTAAATCCAAACATATGCAGATCTCATTGGAAAATTGTTATTCAAAGACAATTTAACCAACTTGTTTTCCTTCAGTTTTTTTCCAGTTGCAAATTTACTTTTAAATTCTAGTTATTTCATATTTAAATTTAATATATTTAGAACTTTATGTAATTCACTTATCAAAATCATTAAAAATTGTAGACACTTTACAAGATAGACGCTAACATAGAGTTTTAAATGATCATTGTGACTTGGAGGAGACGAAATTGAAAACAACGAGGATCTATTTCCTGAAAAAAATATTATCCTAATTCTGTTATCCTAATCCTGTTTTAAATTAAAGTACAAAAAATATAATTAATATTCATAAATTGAAATAAATATCAAAATATAATTATAACAAAATTGCACAAGAGGACTTCAAAAGAAATATGTTTAAAATAAATCACTTTTTTAAAAACATATAAATAAGAAAATTAACTTGTGTAACGTAATTGCGCAAAAGGAATTATAATGAAAGAAATATGATCCTAAACAACATGGTAATCAGCTAATTATTTTAATTTTAATCGCTTTTCAGTTATCTGCATTTTTAATTTAAATATAAAATTTTATCTCAGCAGGAATTAGAAGCGATGGAAAAATAATAATAAGTTAATTTGGGACTCTATATCATGATTTAATGTTCTTAAAAGATATTCTGGAATATATCCATTTTCAAAGTTCCGTCAATTTCAATCTGTAAAATTTAAACTAATGATGTTTTGAATGTTTATTCATAATGTCAAGCTTTTAAGATTTATAACTGAAAACTCTTCAGTTTAAAAAATTTATTAATAAAATTGTTTTATTTTTGTGACTTTCAAGGTCAAAAGCCATGTTTGCAAGATTCTAAATCTTCGAAATTAAAAAAAATATCTCATTTAAATCACCAAAATTACAGAATGGTTCATAGTAAAACTTAAAATTTGCTTATTGTTTAATTATAAGTTGAGAAAATTTAAAACCCTTTAGTTCTTCAAATTTACAACTTATTCAAGTGACCACTAAGAAAAATATTAGTGTAAAAAAGCACTAATTAATAATTTATTATTCACGGAAATAAAAAAATGATAAAGATAACATTTTTTAATGAGCAGTTTGCTAAAATTTAAAAACAAGCCATATATCAATCAGCTTAAAATAATTATACTCTATAAGAGGGTTCTTTTATATGCGCTGTTTTTTCATATTATTTTCGATTTCGAAAATTTTATTTCTTCAAACCAAACCTAATATACTTTTTTGCAATACGCCATTTCAAGTACTTTATCAAAAATTCCTCCTTTTTAGTTGGAAATTCAACTACTTTCGTTGAGTTTTTCCCTTATAAACTGAAAAATGTTTTTTTTCCTAAATTTCATCTCTTTAGTTTATAACAATTATTTTCTTGAAAAGACTTTTTTGTTATTGGAAATCCACATTTATGTGCTGTACATTTAACTGCTTTGTGGATAAATTCTCTTTTTGACTTGAAAAGTTAACAATTTGTCCAATAAAAATATTTTGATTTGACCGAGAAAGTCACCTTTGGTTAAAAAAACATTTTTTTTTTCAAATAAATTCAACTGTTTTTTATTTAAAATAAAAATATTTTTCGTTTGAAATATCAAATATTATCTTTTTCGTTAGAAATGAAAGTTTTCGTTTAAGAATTGAAGAAGTTAAGAGTTAAAGAGCTACAATTAAAACTAAAATTTTGGGGATGTATACATAAAAAATCTTAAATTTTATTAAATTAAGAATTCAAAAATCAAGTGTTCAATTTTAAATCTTCCGTATCGAAGAACTTCAGAATGTAACTCATCAAAATTACCGAAAATTGGAATTTTAAATTGTCAAACTTGAAACCTCTTAAATTTGATAGAATTATTTAATGTCCTGCTATTTCAGAGTTCCTTTTAAAAAATTTAGAATTTTGAAAATACAGGATTAAAAATGATTTAATTGTCAAAATTTAAATGTTTAAGGAACATAATTTTGATTTTTTAAATAATTCAATTTTTTTGATTCGCAATTTAAAATTATTTAATTTGTAAGATTAAAAAATTGAAATTTATTCAATTTTATAGATTTGCAATTACAAATTCAATAATTATGCATAGTAGAAATGAAAGCATAGACTTATTATTTAGAAATTCTTATATTTTTACATATGTACCATGTTTTCGTATAAAAAAAAGGAACTTCAAGTTACTTGAATCAGTGACTAGAAACTTTACGCGTAACTATTTTCACGAAGTAACTATAGAAGTATTAAGTTTCTTTTATTAAGGAGCTTCCCAACAGTAAACCTAATTTTAAATTATCCGCACGTCAGGTAAAAACTATTTTGTCGATCTAATATTATGAGAATTTTTTATTTAAATTGAAACGAAAAGCAATCGCAACAACTGCAAGTGCAAACAGAATTTTATGGAATATCAAACAGACGTATACTAATAAATTGTGAAATTCAGTGGCAGAAAAAAATCAAGAAACAGGGGCTGGCGATAAAAGAGCGCAAATGTAGAAGCTTTAAAGTGGACAAAGTGACTGAATAAATTTGAAGATTATTATATATAATTAAACATCTCTCAGTCGAAAAATATACTCTGAAACTCAATCTTGATAATAGGATTCTATATTTCCTTACTACGAATTAGCTCCCTGTTGGTTCTAAAAACAAAAGGAAATACTGATTTATTTCTCCTTACTTTTATCCACATAAATTATTTTGATAACATTACTCAACAAGTCTATAAATTTCCTCCGTATATCCAAGAACCCTGAAAAATACACTCGAGTATATTTATCTCGACGACTCAACTATCTCGCACTTTCGATCTCTCCACCCCAAACGAACATTTTCTTCAAAGACTTACAGGATTCGTCCGAATAATATAAAAAGCAGCCCGCGGTATGTAAATTCGTCTTGGTTTTGCAGAAAAACATGGAATTCGTTTAGCAGTAAATAGGCCTGAAATTTGCCAGCCTGGATGTCAAGGACGGGACAACGACCTTCCCTTTCTCTCGTATCCCTCGCTATATTTTTCTTCAGGTGAAAAACAGGATTTCAAGACAAGGTAGCATTATTACAAAATGACAACAAAGTCACGGGTCCCACTTGGTCATGCACGATTGTTTGCGCGGTAAGCCGCGTACGTTGCGCCGTATTTGTATACGGCGTTCGTCATAAAAATACTAACCTACATCACGAGAGCGAGCGCGTGGCATGCAACGTGACTTCTTAGGAGTGAGTGTAGCCCTTCTTGCCCCTCCCCAACCCTCGTCCCTCCAGCAACGAATACTCGCGTGCAGAAATGCAGACATGTGCCTAAGCACAAAAAGTGTGTGTTACACAGCACTTAATGGCAGTCACTGTCCTTCAAACTTCAATAAATGCTCTTGCTTTGCAGAATTAGTGAGTTAATTACGAGGAAAAGCTGATGAAAAGTTGTGATTTGCTGGACAATTCAGAAAAATGGGCAATAAGATGATGGATTGATTTAAAGTAGCACGAAGTTTCCAAATCGATTTAAAATATAAATAAAAGGAGGTCGTGAGATTGTCCCACTAAACGTGACCGTTTTACTTTTTATAATAACGTCTTACAAATCTGGTCCGCTTCTATTTAAACAATTGCTGTGTCTTAATGTCATGGTATGTTTTCACTGGAACACGAAAATTAATTCAGAAATTCAAATGAATAAAAAATAATTTGTATAGTTGTCGGAAAAAAATGGTCGTTTTCTACTTGAATGGTCTTTCGTCCAACTGAAACGGTATTTTCCACTGTTACACTCAACCAAGCCAAATTTTGTTTGGAAATGAGTTCCAAACTTATAGAAAAAAATGTATGACTGTTCTAGCGAACGTGACCGTTTTTACTAGTAATTATTATGTCTTACCACGCTAATTCGTTTCTACTGAAACAATCGATGTGTCCTACTGTCATGGTATGTTTCACTGGAAAAATAAAATTAATTCAGAAATTAAAATGAATGAAGTAATTTCTACAACTAGCACGCCAACGTTATCGACTTCTGCTTGATTCTTCTTTCGTCTGAATGGGACGGTATTTTCTACTGTTAACTTCAACCAAGCGAAAGTTTGTTTGGAAATAAATTCCAAACTGATAGAAAAAGAGGTATGATTGTTGCACCAAACGTGACCATTTTTACACAGAAAGGTGAAAAGTAAGCTTTACATCGATTCAAGATGAAAGATTCACCGCAACAAAAATTAACCTTGCTAGTTAAACTTTACACGAATCGAAGATAATTTCCGATTTTTAACCTTGCCTGGATAATCTTACGCCTTATAATCGCTACATTTTTATTCGAAATGTAGCGAGAATTACGACGTCAACGTTATCTACTGTCGCTTAACTTCATTAAATTGAAGAGAAATGGGGATTATGCCCATTTGTCATTTGTTTTTTCGAGTGGTATTAAATCAGTTCTAATTCATCCACGACAGTATAATCTATTTAGGAGGAGATTAATCACTAAGAACAATATTTTATTCGTGTTTTCTGTTGCTGATTATACATGTTTTACCGAAATTTGCAAACTTCAGTGATATTTTAAACCTGTTGTCCATATTTATAGCTCGAATTCACTCAAACTTTGCCGTTTTTCCATTGCTGCTAAGAACTCCGTTGCAGGCGACAGCTTTTATTCCACCATAGAATGAACTTTCGCCAAATAGGATTTAAACTTTAACAGCGGGAAATTTTACATGCAAAAAAAATTAAATATACTTTTTCTGTGAACTAGTAATGAGTCTGTGTTACCAGACTAGTTCATTTCTACTTAAAGAATCGATGTGTTTTAGTATCATTGTCACACCAAAATAGACTTTTTCTACTGGAATGTTCTTTCGTCGATCTGCAACGGTATTTTCTACCATCAAACTCAACCGAGCCACAGTTTGTTTGAAACTGGATTCCAAACTGAATTAAAGAAGGTATGCTTGTTTCACCAAACGTAACCGTTTCTACAAGTAACCGACATGTCTTGACACGCTAATCCGTTTCTACTTAAACAATCAATGTGTCTTATTATGATGGTATTTCTTCAATGGAACACGTAAATTAATTCATAAATTAAAATTATTAAAAAATGTGTATAACTGGCACACCAAAACTGTCGATTTCCACTTGAATGTTCTTTGTCTAAGTACAACGGTATTTTCTACCGTCAAACTCAACCAAGCCATAGTTTGTTTGGAAGTAAATTCCAAACCGAATGAAAAAGAGGTATGCTTGTTCCACTAAACGTGGCCGTTTCTACAACTAATTACCACGTCTTACCACGCTGGTCAATTTCTACTTAAAAATATATGTTTTTTAATTAGCATGGTATTTCTTAACTGGGACAGGTAATCTAATTCAGAAATTAAAATTAATGAACAAATTTTTATAAATGTCCCACCAAAACTTGACTGTTTTTACTTGAATGTTCTTTCGCCCAACTGCAAGGGTGTTTTCTACTGTTAACTTCAAACAGCCTAAAGTTTGTTTGGAAATGAAATCCAAACTGCAAACAAAGAAGTGCGATCACTTAAACACAAAAATTGATTCGCAAATTAAAATTATTTCAAAAATTGATATAAATTTCCCACCAAAATTAACTTTTTCTACTTGAATGCTCTTTCGCCTAGCTGTAACGATATTTTCTACTGACAAACTCAACCAAGCCACAGTTTATTTGGAAGTGAATTCCAAAGTAAATGAAAAAAAGGTATCCTTGTTCCACCAAATGTGACCGTTTCTACTAGTAATAATAATATCTTATCACGCTGGTCCGTTTCTATTAAAAAAATATATCTGTCTAATTATCATGGTATTTCTTCACTGAAACAAGAAAAGTAACTCAGAAATTAAAATTAATAAACAAATTTGTATAACTGTCCCACGAAAACCTGACTGTTTTTACTAAGAGTTAGTATATCTTGCCAAATCAGGCCCTTTCTACTTAAATACTCGATGTATCTTATTATCATGGTATTTTTCTACTGAGAAATTAGATTCTTATATAATAGTTATGTTTGATTCAAAAAAATTGTGGACATGTCTCTTTAGAAATTACTTACTTATTTTAATTTCACACTCAATATTTCTCGATTTTTATTTTCATCTTCAAGATAAGAAGACGTTTCTAAGATAAGACATTTAATGACTTTTAAATATAACAATTTACTCAGTGTCTGTGCTACGTATGTACTCTAGATTTCTCATAATCTTGAAGCATTAAATCTGTATTTAACTATCCAGTTTATTCGAATTACTTTATGGTCATTCCATTTTATTTCCCCGAAGTCAGTTGCAAAATGATTTTAAAAAATTAACGAAAATATTAAATGATTTCTTAATTTATTTATCACATGAATTTATCGAAATATTTTATCTTGATTTGCAAATTTGATTTTAAAATTGCAAAAATACAGGAAAATGTCATATTTAGGTACATTTCATTTAAATGCTCAAATTCTAAAAAGCATGTCAAAAACTAACGATATGAGGTAAGTTTTTATTGTAATTATTAACAACTGCGATTTTATTAAAGCTTCGAAAGGGTCGAAAACGGTTATATTTTAGTAATATTTAAAATAGATTTATCGCCTATTATTTCATATTAAAGTTACTTTTTCTCATTTTGTATTATGGAAGATTAAAAACTTCTGAATGCGTTTGACTTGAGTCAATTCAATTTGGCACGCAGGTTTGGAATGTTTCTGTATTCTATAATGCATATAAATGTGACATGTTTATGTACCTATGAAATTTGAGAATCAAATTCGTGAATAAAAAAAAGGAATTTCTTTAATTAGGTCGTAACCGGCTTGAACTTTCATTCGTACCTGGTATTAAATTATGTTTTGTGAAGTGGAGGATTTTTATTTCCTAACATTAAAAATATAAACAATTTAAAAATCCATTATTAAACAATTTTATGAATATCATTTTTTAAGCATTGGTGAAACAGAAATAGATAATTAATAATGTAGGATTAAAAGCACCTGACCTTGGGAAAAATTATCACATGATTTTTAATTGAAAAAATTATCATTCAAACTGTTTTACGTACTCTCTTAAGGCAGCTAAATGCCTCGTCACCTAATTAGTGACGCGCATGAATGGATTAACGGAATTTTCACTGAATGATATAATTTATAACTCAATGCGTTAAAGATTGCAGATTTTTATTTTGAAATAAAGAATCTCTAAATTGAATGATTCCCTTGTTTGGAATTGCACAATTTTAAACTTTTGAATTTAAACTTCTTTTTAAGTTGAGTTTGAAATACTCAATATGTTGCAACATTTCCAAATAAAAAATAATTCAATTTTGAATGCCTAGTTCCAAAATATTCTAATTTTTAAGGTTTCAATTTGAGAATCGAAGCCCTTTATTTGTGATTGTTTTAAATTTATTCTGAAGGTATTTAATCTAAAGTGATTTATAAAATCCTTTAAACTAAACATGGTACAATTATCATGTCTTTTAATTATATATTCTACAATTTCGAAGAATTTTAAAAAAACAGACAATTTTGGACATTTCGATTTGAAACAACAAAATTTTTTACATTTAAATTTTAAAATATTAAATTTAAAACTAATTAAAATTTAAAATATTTAAATAAAAACTTATTAATAAAAATTGTATAATTCGAAACATTAAGAAATTTTGAATCCAATATTTTCGAATATGAGCTTTTAAAGTAAAAGAAAGACTTTAGTTTCAAGACCTCGAAAATTCATCTGTTTTATAATTGTGCATTCGATATTATCACTATACATTCAAATTATCAAAATTATAAGGTTGATAGACTTGAGTACTAAATATCATGTCATATAGTATCAAGAGATATTTAAAGTAAAAAGATATATTTTTCACGTAAGAATTTGATCACTATAGAAAATCACTGTTATTTTTGAAATGTAAAATTGAAGAATTTCGAACATTGTGAACTTTTGAAGATTAGTTATACTAAAAACTTTGAAAATGAAATTCCTTCTAATTGAGAAATTTGAAAGGAAATTCAATGAAACTTGAAGTATTCACACTTAAACAAATTAGAAATTTTGTTTACAAATATGGGCGTGTCTAAATTAGTATATTAGCAGAGTCTTTAAAAAAATTAAATTTCAAATTGTGCAGAGCAAATTTAAAAAATCAATCATTTTAATCCGAAGTGAAAAATCAATAAGAAAATTAATAAATTAATAATAAATAATGAATACTAAACCATAGAATAAATCGAAATGCAACTCATCCCGTGGAAAATATCTATCGACCTAATGTTTACTGCAGATTCATTGCTGATCAGATCTTCACGACACTCCGGAGACGCGAACCTGATAAAAATGTAAACAGCTTGTCACTCATCCACATTATTTACAGAATGAAAACTCCTTGGATTTCCGATTCAATTGTGAAATTGCAAGAGAGATTTTACCTTACTTCCAAAGTACCCAAATGACTTTGCCATGCTATATAAATAGATTTTGCACGAGTCGCGGAATCCCACGCCTTGCACCCAAAAATATTTCACTCGTCTAAAAATAGTACTATTATATGCGTCTAAAGTCGGTGCTCGACCCCAATAAGTCTACCTATACGCCGCAAAGTTTTCCTTCCATCACCTAGAAAATCGAAAGTCTAATGCGCACACATAAATAAATCAGTGCGAGAAACTAAAGTTACCTTTAAGGATCATCCACAATCTCCGTTAACAATTGCGGGAATACTTTGCCCCCCCCCACCCCCCTCCAATCAATGCAACGTTAAATAACGTCATTTTCACCCCCCTCCAGCCATCAAACGTAATGAACAGTCAAAACAGGCTAAATACGCTTATTTTCCACGAAAATGGGGGACTAAATTCTATGGAAATAAAATTAATGTATATACGTGTAGTTTAACTTTCAAACAAAGGAAACCATTTTTGGACGAATTAGTTGAACTTTCGTCTAAATAGTAAAATTTTCAAGTAAAAAAGATATATAATTTCTTAGAAGATAGTTAAATTTTCAACCAAGAAAGATGAATTTCCAATCATAAAAGATGAATCTTCAATCCAAAAGAACAAATGTTTAACAAAGTCAATCAAGTAATAGTTAATATATAATAAATATGTAAGATAGGAATATAAAAAATATATAACAAAATAGTAGTTGAAATAAACAGTACAATTCTCAAACAAAAAAGATTAAAATTGGACTAGAAATAGTTTTATTATTAACTCAAAAAAATGTTTTCAACCGAAAATGCAGTAGTTGAATTATAAGTTTAAAAAATTAATTTTTTAACAAACAAGGGATATATTTTTAACGATTTTAATTTTTAAAAGAAGACAATTTTTTACAAAATATTTGAATTAAAAAAAAAATAGTTGGATTTTCAACACAAATAGGTGAATTTTCTACAACAATCATTAGCGTTTAACCCAAAAAGAGGAATCTTCAACGAAATATATGAATTTTCTATCAAAGAGCTCGCCCAAGAGTTGAATTTTCGAATAACAGAGGCTAAATTTTCAAATAAGAGTGGAATAGTCGAATTTTCTGAAAAAGAAATACTAATGTTGCAAAAAAAAAGAAAAATTCAACAAAATACATGAATTTTTCTAACAAACTGTGAAGTTTTAAGCAAAATAAACAAATTTTTTTAGAAAGAAATGGAATCTTCAACAAGAAACTTCATTGTCAACCAAACGGGATACATTTTCACAAAATAAAAATTACTTTTATACCATAAAGTATGCATTTCAGTCGAAAACCAAGAACTTTGAACAAATACGTATATTTTTGCCCAAAAATGATAAATCTACAAAATTATTTAAATTTTTAACAAATAAATGTGAACACAAATACAAGAAGTTGAACTTACCACAAAAGAATTAAATTGTCAACAAATTAATTTAAATTTTTACAAAACAGTTAATTTGCATCCAACTAGTTGAATTTTTAATGCAATAGTTGATTTTTTCTACCAATCTGTTAGAATTTCAAGCCACAAAGATTAATTTTCTGTAAAACATTTGAATTTTTAACCCAAAAACATCAATTTCCAATAAAAAATTCATTTTGAATCAAATCGTTGAATTTCCCAGAAAATAGGTAAATAGTCAACCAAAACAGAATAATTTCCCAACACACAGTTTATTTTCAACCAAAAATTATACACTTTTCTACTAAGTTGTTGAATTTTCAAGTCAAAAAGATTTTCTTATTGGTTTCTATTAATTTAGTTCGCATTCTAACGAAAAAAAAAGAAAAGATGAAAAAAGGGGAAACTCCTTGAAAAAAAAGGAAAAGGAGAATTTTTAAAAAGGGACAAACAAGGAAAATGTTATTCAGGTTATTGCTGAAATGAAACTTTGCAAGGATCTTTTGCAA
>NC_046659.1:75435768-75457259 GCF_010883055.1 Belonocnema kinseyi | reverse complement strand
CTCTCTGCTATAACATTCAGGTTATAGAACGACCTCCCCCACCCTTTTATATTGGTATCGTAATTTATGGGTGGCCCCTTATCCAATTTTAAAACCGGCATATTTTAATTTAACTGTTTGATTAAAAAAGAAAGTAGAAGAATCAAAGTATTTATTATGAAAACAATATAAAGTAATTATATTCAAATATAACAATCAAACATGGTTATATCATAATAATGAAAGTTAATCATGTGAAGGGAAAAATTCAGACTTGAATAACCTAATTAATCTAAATAATTTTTAATTTAAAAATATCAATATTTCGTCCCACGTTATCACAGCACGCGTTCAGCTGTATATATCTATCATTAAAATTTTCCGTCTTCGTAAAACTCAAAGATCTGAAACCATTATCTTTACGTAGCATTGTGTCAATTAGTACTCCAGCGTATAAACAAACAGGGACCGAGATCAAACCGAATTCTAAGGTTAATATAAATCACCAAGGAAAAACAGAAAATCGCGCAATCTCTTTATCATTCTTGACAGAAGATTTTCACAGTTGTTGACCCCGTTAGAACAGTAATTAAGTTCACTATACAAGTTATACCTTTTTTATACTTACTCCGGATAGTTTCATTGCAGCGGTTTAAACCCTGTAGACATAAAATGTATCCGCCGCTAGATAAATTTAACAGCTGTGTAAAAGAACTGAGAGAAATTCTTATCCGCTGACCGATAATTTTTATCGATCGGCAGATAAACATATCTGCCAGCTGTTTCACATCGCTGTTCAAAATTATCTAGCAGCGAATAAATTTTATTTTCGCCTAGATAATAAATGAAACTATTTAAAGTTAGGACTTAAAAAGAAGCCCTGGGTCACAGAAAAAACAAAGAATAAAATTTGTTGCAGAAAACCTTTTAGAGCGATAAAGTTTTGTTTAGCCAACTTCGCGTCTTTCAAAAACATGTGTTTGTTATGGAGAAACAAAAGAAAGTTTAACCGATATTTTTGTAAAGTTTATCCTATGAAGTTAGTTTTTGTTGCAGAGAATCTTTCGTCGGAAATCGATGTAAAGTTTATCTTCTGTTTTTCCGTAGTATTTCTGTCTCAAATATATTTGAAAACAACAAAAATTCAAATTATTTTAAAATAGAACTGACATACATAATTATTTCTTTCAAGAAAATGCATCAAGTTAAGGTCAGCAATGACGAAAGTAAATTGACTTTCAAATTACTCGATTAAAAAGTGTGAAATTTTGTTGACTTTTATTCGCTTTCTGACGTTCCGGTCATCGCATAAAGGCAACTTAATGTATAAAATTGTAAGAAATTACACTCAAATTTATATTTTCATTGAATAATGCTTACACTCCCGTGTTTAATATTGCTTAACGCCATATCACGTAAATTTGTCATTGAAGATAAAAGAAGTCAAATACACACCAATTTTCAATCGCAAACAAAGGTAACAAGATTGCGTGATTAGATTCGTAAAAGTTATCTTCTTATCAAGATTATATTATAGCAGGTATATTCGTTTTCAGGGGACCCCCACGAGACTTTAAGCTTCTTTCCTTCCTACTCTTATCTCAAGCAGCATTACGGCCATCAAATGGAACAGACTATGCACCGATAATTTTTCTTTTTATTAAAAAAAAGTGACAACGTTTCTAAAAAAGGAGAGAGAGAGAGAGAGAGAGGAGAATATGGCAAATGGGCGAGAGAGAAAAAATGTCTTATCAAGTTTGACACCTTGAAATCGCGACAACAGCGGAAAATTTCAAATCCCGAGCAGAGGAGTATTTTAAGAATACTCTACGTAATTCTAGAGATTGTCTACCTTTACTTTAAATTTTAAATTACTGTATCTAGATCTTAATCAAGTTTCTTTTAAGCCAAAATTTGATACAAAAAGAGACCTGCAATGTGCATACAAACCTTTGTGCAAACTTTCGATTCCATTAAACATTTCATTTATCGGCTTGCATTCACAAGTCTAGATGAAATTATGTTACTCAACTCAGAGATATATAGAAACCAAGATCACAATCGCTAGAATAATTTTTGTAAGTAATTTTCAGAGAAATTTCAATTCAACTTATTACAAGCTAGATATGAAAATATGAAATAATTTTAATTCCTAACTCTTCAGGTAAGAATATCTTAGTTTCAACAAAATAGATTAATTTTTTAAGAAGCAGAATTACTCTCTATTAAAAAATACCAATTTTCGACAAAATACATGCATTCTTGAACGAAATAGTTCAATTTTTTGCTAAAAAATAAAAAAAATTCAGAAAAAAATAGAATATTTAGATTTTCAGTTTAAGCCATTAATTTTCAGTAGACAAAAAAGAAGTTTCATCTAAATAATTACAATGTCAAACAAAAAAATGAATTCTGGCTTTTAATCCTAAACCAATCCAAATTATTAATTTTGAACCTAAAAGCTGAAAATTCACTTTCAAAACATGGAATTTTTACAAAAAGGATTAATTTCCTAACAAAAAACATTCATTTTCAATAATGAAAAAAATGTCTGCAGACAAAGATCGATTTAAAAAAAAATAGTTCAATTTTTGCCTAAAACAGATAAATGTTTTATTTAAAATATAATAATTAAATTTTAAGTAAAAGGTCCTAAAAATAAAATCAAGAATCCAACAACCAAACTCGGACAACCACCACTAAATGTTCCCATTGGAATCTGAAAAAAGGAACACAAAAAAAGAAAAGAAAATTATTATAATTATTCCAAAGTAAAGATGAATAATTTTATTTTATTTTTTTATTTTTTAGGAGGAAAGGAGGGGAGAGAAGTGTTCTTTTTTCAGATTCCAATGGGAACATTTTGTGGTGGTTGTCCTAGTTTGGTCGTTGGATTCTTGATTTTATTTTCAGGAATTCTTTTCATCAATTTGATTATGGAACGTTAAAAAAAGGATTTTACATTGGACTGTTTTCCTAATTAAATATCCTAAATTTTAAGTAAAAGCATCAATTTTCAATTAAATTAATTAAATTTTTCACCAAACAGATGCATTTTAACCAGGAAGATTAACTCTTTAATTGAAAAAGATAAATTTTCGACAAAAGATGGTATAGTTTAATTTTTAGTTCAGAAAATTAATTTTTAACTAAATATATAAATGCTTAAGACAAAAAAGTTTTTTCGTAATTTCCACTGAAAGAAACTAATTCCCAAACAAAGAAATAAATTTTCAACAAAAGAGGTCATTTTTTAACCAAAAGAGATTAATTTGCTACCAAAAAGCTTAATTTTAAACAAAATACATTAATTTTTAACCAGACAGTAGAATTTTTAAACTAATTTTCAACCAACTAGGAAATAGTTAAATTTTCAAATAAGAAAATGAATTTTCGATAAAAAAAATTATTTACAGCAAAGTAGTTAAATCTTTCATACCAAAAATGTTTTTTTTACGAAGATGATTAATCATCAACCAAAAAAAATGAATTTTTAACAAAATAGTTGAATCCTCAACCAAACATAATTAATTAACCAAATTAATTTTCAACCAAAGAGTTGTGAGTTATAAGCAAAAAAGATGCACTTTCAAACAAAATAGATTAATTCATAACAAAATGTTTCAATTTCCAACCAAAAAGAATGCTTTTTTCAACAAAATATTTTTAATAACACAAAATAATTAATTTAACTTCAATTTCAGTTTATCAAAAATTCCCTGACTCATGTCAAGTTTTCCCTGGCATTCCATCACTAGTTTTGAATTCCATGAATTTCTTTCATAAACAGAATTTATCCAGTGAGTAAAGACAGATTATATCACATATTATGCGTGGTTTAAGATAATAAATTCCTACGGTAGGCACAGAAGAAAGTTGAAATTTTTCTGCATTAGGTTTCACGAAAGTTGAAAGTTCAATGGACATTTCACAAAATATATCGTAAGACACACCATAAAGAATTTGCAAACCTGATTTTTCTGGCGTCAGTTGAGTATTTAAATGTCACATTGGAATAATTAATCAACTGTTTCCTAATTGCACTTATATTTTTCACGGACGTACTAACTGCTTTAAACGCCCTTGTAATTTAAATACCACTTTTGGATTGCGTTAATAAATGCTAATTCGTGACGCATATATTTCATTTAAAAAATAACTAAACATATCGAATGAATATTCTTACGACTTTTTGAAACCCACGTAATGTATAGTTACATGTAAGCCTCAAATATTGTTTGTTTATCAAAAATAAAGTACAATATTTTTCCAGACAAGGTTCTTTACAGTAGAATAAACGATGATAATATTTCTTTTGGTTAAAAATTTAACTATTTTGTTGAACTTTTTTTCTCATGGAAAACTTGGATATTAAGCCTTTAGTTAAAATTTTTTCTTTTTAAGTCAAAAATCGATGCCAAAAATACACATTTCTTTAGAAAATAATTGGATGTTCAACAAGAAAGCTTATTTCCCAGCAGGAAAGATTACTTTTTAATCTAAATGTACAAATGTTTAACAAAAAAGTTGAATTAAAAAAAATATCAACTTAGCATACTAGTTGAATTTTCAACAAACAAAATCCATTTTTGGTGGAAAATAGTTGAATAATAGTTCAAATAACCTAATAGCTTACTTTTTAACAAAATAATTAAACATTTAGCGAAATAGATGCATTTTTAACCAACAGTTGATTTTTCGATGAAAAATATGATTTTAGTAAAATAGTTTAATTTTCAACCAATTAGTGACATTTTTAACACAATAATTAAATTTTTACCCTACAAAGACATATTTTCGACCAAATGGTCGAATTTTGAACCAAAAATATTAAAATTAAAACAAAAACTATTCCGTTGTTGATTTGAAATATTTCAAAAATACTTGATAATTGAACTATTATGTTAAAAATTATTTTTTTGCAATAATTTATTTTTCTAACTGAAATTTCAACTATTCTACTTTCGCTTCAAATTATATCTCTTTACCTGGAAATGTATGCATTCTATGACAAATTTGTTTTTGTTGGCGAAAAATTGATCATTGGGTCGAAAATTCAACTGCGTGGTTAAGATTTTTTATAGGTAAAATATTCGTAATTTTAGTTAAACATTCAGTTCCTTAACTGAAACTTCAACATTTTTTGTCGATAATTTATGTCTTTTTTCGAGATTTACTCTTTCTAATTGAAAATTCATCAGCTTGGTTGAAAATTGAACTATTCCGTTAAAAGATTATTTTACTTTGTTGAGAATTAATTTTTGCACTAAAAATCCAACTACTGGTAGAAACTTAATTTTCATAATTAAAAAATAAAATATTCTTTTTTTGGTTCAACATGTTTTCTTTTTCGTAAAAAATTCGTTTTTTTTTGTAGGAAATTTCTCGTTTCGGTTAAAAATTCAACTTTTCGGTTAAGAACTTCTTTTTTAATTGAAGATTCATAATTTTAGTTAAAAATCATTTTATTCGTTGAAAAACCAACTATTTTGTTGAAAATTCGTTTTTCAGTTTAAAATCACATGTTTGCTATTATGATTTTTTTAGTTGGAAATTTACTTTTTAATGATTTGAAAATCAATTAATTTTGTTAAAAGCTCGTCCTTCTTGGGTTGTGATATAAATTAATTTGCTAGAAAACTAATATTTTTTAATAATCACTTTGAAGTTATGATGTTATTTTGTCGACCAGGGTATTTAATTGATGAAATTCTGGTGTTAAAATTTGCGGATTACTTTTTAGAAATATTTTTTGACCAGTTATCAGGAAACTTTAACATCAGAAATTCATAATTTATCACTTTGCTTCAAATTTGCTCTTTTTGCGTTGAAACCCTAACTTTTTGGTGGAAAATTCTGGTATTTTACGTATGCCTTTTGTAATTTTTGGATGAACCCTTATACAATTCTGTATGACTGCTGTCAATAAGAGTTCTATAAAAGGAAATATTATCCATTAGAATAAGAACCTATTCATAGATTATACCACACATAACTCCCCATTTGAAAATAGAGTCTTTTTCTGTCATTTGCATTTTATTTGCAGACTTATATACATGAGGAAAGCATGAAGCTATTCTTATAAATTCATACCAGACTTCGGACAAGAATAACTATTGTAAGGTCTTAAGAAATCGATTCTTATTAAAGTTTTGATTCCAAATAAAAACTTTGCTTTACACTTGTACTTGAAGTCCATGCAGGAAGCAAAGTTACCAACATGCACATATAAAGAACGAATAAATCTGGCTCGATCGATAAGGTGTCATTGGCCTAGCAGGCTTTTAATACGAGGAGAGAAATAATCCGATTCTGACGAGAAAATCAATAAGATTTTTTTAGACACTCACAAGTTTGACGTCACGTACATACACTATTCATTATTATAGATCTGCCTGGCAACTGAATATGATACTCTAATCTATTCCAATTGAAATGGATGCATTTCAAACTTTGTTCATTATTAAATTTCATCAGTCCAGACTGAACCGCTTAAAACCAACTCTATAATTGACAAAATATCTTATTTGACGATTTTATAGGTGACTAATTTCAAATATTATCCAAAAATGAGTTTCTAAATTACTTACATCGCAGTTTTGTTATGCTTTCTAGTTTTTATAAATTTCTTCGGCCTAGCTGGGGTCGAATCGCAATGCGAAATCGGAAAAAGCTCAGTTAACGATTTCAGATAATAATAATAAATTATAATGATAAAAATATTGTATAACTAAATGTGAAATTCTATGTAAGAATTAATTAAAACTTTAACAATTATTTATGACATCGACGAAAATATATCAGTTTTTTATTTTTAGCAAATTATATAACGAATGCAAGAAACACAAAAATCCAATTAAATAGGAATATTTTTCTACAGTTTCCTCAAATACTTTATCAAACTTGGTAACAATTAATAATTGATTTTCATCAATATTATGAAATACCAAAAATAGAGAACTGCCACCGCTTATTACATGTTCCTTATTTTAATTACCTAATTATCAAATTGAAAATGTATGCTTCAATTTAAAGTACTTTCAATTGAAGTACTACATAATTGAAGAACTAGTAAAGTATTATTAATAAAAATAAATTAATATTAAAATAGCTACATTGGGATTTATATAACTTTAATTCAATTTTAATTTTGATTTAGATCGTCTTTCAGTAATCTGTAACTTTCATCAGAATATAATATTATATCCCAGCCGGAATTACAAGCAAAGAAAAAAATTATTAGGTTAATATTAGATTTTATATCATAATAATATGTTCTTACAAGCCATTTGAGAATTCTGAGTCTTTCTGATGTCCATTTTTGATATTGATCCACTTAAAACATGTTTACAATTGAAATTTTATCTGCTTTGAACACTATACCAATTATTAATGATCATTTAATTTTGAACCTGAATAATTGAAAATTACGTATTTTTAAATGCTTATTTTAAGTTCCATTTAGAAGATTTACAATTCAAAAATCCACAATTTTAAAAATGTGTAAATAAAAATTGTCAAATTATAATGATTTTGAAAGTCAAAAGTAAACTTTTCCATCCTAATTCTTCAAATTGAAATAAATTTCGAATGTAAATCACTAAAATTATAGCTTTTTAAAATGTAAAACTTTAAACTTGCATAATTTTTTTCAAATTTAAAAACTCTTTAATCTTGAAGATGTTTCAATAAAATTCATAAAATTTGATTTATTTTAAGAATCAGAAGTCATTTTTAAATTCTAAATTTTTTGCAAATTGAAAAAAATGAAATCTAAATGATAAATAAACAAAAAAAATTTAGTCGTGAAATTGACAATTTGCAGAATTTTCAATCCTAAACGGTAAGAATTCAAAAATGTTTGATTTTAAAGATTTCTAACTCAAAGTTTCAGAATTTGAAATAGTTCCAAAAAAAAATCCAATTTTAAAGATAAATAAATATTCTTAAATGTGGATTATTTTGAAAGTAAAAAGTGAAATTTTCAATTTCATATAAATTTTCCAAATGAAAGAAACTTTAAATGAAAATCATGAAAGGTAAAGTATTTTTAATTGTAAATTGTCAAAATTAAAAACTCTTCAGTTTTACAAATTCACAATAACGCTCTGTAATTTTTAAGAATTAAAATTAAAAATTAGAGAACTTTGAAAGTATAAAATTACGAATTAGTCCATTTTAAGATTTATATTTAAAAAGTATTTACAAATTTAATTGGAAAAATTTTTGAAACCATTCAATTTCAATAATTAAAAATTTTTTGATTGGTGCGATTTGCAAATTAAAATGACTGAATTTCAAAAATTCACAATTCAAAACTATTGATTTTTAAAGATGTAAACGTCAAAATTCTTCATTTTGGTTCATTTTGGAAATAAAACATCAAGTTTAGAAATCTAAATCTTTTAAATTCAAGAAATTCTTAATGTAAAGCAATAAAATTATAGGATTTTTTATTCGTAAACTTAAAATATGCATAATTTTTAATTTCTACTTTTGGACATTCAAAACTGATAAACCTTGATAAAAATTCCTAAATTTAGATAATTTGTAAGGTCAAAAGTCAAGAGTATTCAATTTTTAACCATTCAAGTTGGTTTAATTACACATCTGAGCCATCAAAATTACAGAATTTTTAATTGAAAAACTTAAAAATTACATAGTTTTTCATTAAAAATTTGAAAAATTAAAAGCTTTTTCATCTTGATGATTTACAATTCAACGTTATCCAATTTTGAAGATTTACCATTGAAAATTCTTTAATTTTAACGATTTTTAATTTAATATTCTGCATTTTTAAATATTTGCAATAACATACTCTTTAATATTTAACGTGTATAATAGAATATGATGAAATTTTAAATGCTTTTTTGGAATAGTTCAATTAACAAGAAATATAACAAGTTACTATTTTTACAAAGTAACTGCAGCTATAATTCATTTCTTTTTCTAAAGGAACTTCACTAACTCTGCAACTAATTTTAAATGATAGGTACTAAAGTCAAGTGAAAATTAATTTTATGTCGATTTAACATAATAAGAATTTTATATTCCTATCCAAACTAAAGAACATTTCCAACCAATTAAAACAACTTTAAGTATTAAAAGAATTTTATGAGATAAACTGGAAACGTCCAAATCTGAAAACGAACAGTATTGGATAAGACTTGGAAATGGAGGTATGTATAATATAAACCTTGAGAGTTGTTTCCATGCAAGATAATTTCTAAATCTTTCATGCTAGCCTAATTTGACACCAAAGCTTTTAAAATGTAAAAGGGGCCTGAAATATGCAATCATTTGGACTTTAAAAACAGAAAAATGAGATCCTATTTACGTAAGTGGGCAAGACTTCTTTCGTGGAAAATGTTTGTGATCTGTATAGCCTCGTGTGACCAGTGTGAGTTAAGCAGACATGGTCGATTACGCACTCAATTGACGTCAAGGCTCGTCCACGAATACAGCCTCGAGTCTATCTTATCATATGACATGAACCTGAATTTTGGCAACATATTAATTGCACCTAAAACTCACTGAAACACCTGTATATGTATGATAAAGAATTGTTGTAGTTTATGATATCGAACAAATAATTTCCACTCACGATGAATTTCTGGCACATGATAAGCAGTTGTTCGATACTGTTCCTATTTGTATAACATAAATAGCTAATCTTACATTTCGTTTATCAGTACATTCATATGATATCAGGCAAAGATAAGGATGAAAATTTTGATTTAAAAAATTCAAAATTCATTTTTAATTTTAAACAATTAAAAACTTCGAATCTCGAAAGAATGCCGCATATGATTTTGTTTTAAGATTAAACGAAGATGAAACACGAAAATAAATCAAGGTCCAGTGAAAATTTTCCTTGTTCGTAAGGGCATGCAACAAAATACACATCAATGAGTTTCTGTGAGTTAAAATTGAAATGCAAAGCCGAGATCTAAATTCGAGGTGAAACTTTTGCTACGGAATATAAATGGAAATTAAAGTAAGTACACAGATTTTCGCCTTTCTACTTTTTATATAAGAGATCGTGCGTTTCGTTTGAAACCTGCTTCACACGTGCATGACTAGGTTAACCTTAAGAACGTGATTCCATATCAACTATGTAAACTTAAAACATTATCTTTGTCAAAAATATTAATGTATAAACACACGTGACCATTTAGATATCAAACGCTAAATCCTCTTTGAAGCATTAATCTTCTTTAATTAAAATATTGGCATTGCTATTTAAAACTTGATGGTCTAGGTTATAATAAATTGTAAAAAACTTTGCTTATTAGCTTCAAAAGTGGCCTTCAAGTAATGATTATTTCCCAGATAATTATGTTCGTTAAATGAAAGATTACGTTGGCCCTCACCATCCATCATTATATTATGAAAGACTTTTAAAGTATGCAAAACAAAATTGAGAACTTTCCCAATGTGAGATTAGCATAAAAATAAGATTCCAGGTAGTCCTGACGTTTATGTGCACTTGTGATAAAAAAGGTAGCACAACTAAAGTTAGAAAACAGAGCTGTATAATGAATGAGACTGATAATGTTTTGATTATCTGCCTGTTGACAAAGAAGCATGATCATACATAATTTTCAAAACAGATTTTAAAAATTTTTACGCCAATTTTAGGTGTTCCGTAAATTTAAATCTTTCGAAATGAGCTTCCGAAACCAAAGTTCTTTACTATCTTTATCTGGTTGCACATACATAAAGGAAGAGAATGAAGAGATGTTAATTCACTGGTCCAGACTATTTGAATTTCCTATTCATAGACTAAAACACACCTAATTGTTCATGTATGGATCTGTAATTTGGCACCTGTATTCAGGGTCAGCGTTCGGACAATCGATGCAAAAAGTGAACAATAGGAAATCTCCGAGGTCAGGAAACGGTTTCTAAAACTTCTTTTGTCTAAACTTGCACAAAGTATTTAAATCTATTTGCATAAATACTTTATTTGAAATTTCTAATTCTTTATTTAAAATGTTATTTCTAAGAGAGTATGTAATTTATGTTTAATAGTTCTTTTCGTTTTTTCAAATCAATACCTCTGGGCATTTGCTTTCTTGTCTTTTTATAGACATAAGTCACACTTTGGTGAACTCACTTCCTCCCTATATGACGTAATACATAGGTGCTCCCTTATCTGGGTTAGTGGCTTATAAATACAATATAATATGCTGATTGTTCTTTTTTTTCTTGTAGCAAGCAGGTATTACGCACCAGTGCAAAGTCAGCATGTATTAATCATTCAGTAAAGAAATATGCATCTTTACTAAAAGTATTTTAATCGTTTCTCTTAATACAATTGTAGGGGAAACCCCGAATGTATAATATCAGTTCAGCTTATTTTTTAAGGTGTTCGAATCATTTGACAAACATTGAGCAGTTTTGTGAAATAACATGTTACTTGTCATTTCAGAAGGTACTTGTTTTTAATTTACTTTGCACATGATTTAATGAATAACAAACGAAAAACAAGTGACTTTTGAAGATACAAATAAACTGTTAGTGCACATAACATTTAATTTTCATGGAAGCAAATTAATGAAGTTTCTGAATTACTGTATGGATTTGGATCTATGAAACATGTTATGCACTTTCTCCTGACATTTGTTACATGTGTTTCGCGTAATTATTCAACTACCTTTTTTTGTAATTTCGGTAAGGATTAGTAATTTTTTGTCTAAAAATCTGTAGATTTCTCAACACATCTTCATGCTTTGCTTGTAATGTTTTGTATGGAATACCATAAAGAGAAGCCTGATGTAAAGTTTTCAAAAAAGTTTGGAAACAACAAGTTCTTGTTCTTTCAGTTATGCAAATACTCTCTGGAATACCGTAACATGCTATATGTGTTATTAATCTTTCTCGAGTTACCTTCATTTCGCAATTGCCTTCAGTTACAAACAACTAGTGAAGAAAGTCATAAAGAGTCAAACAGTTATTTTGTGTGAAATAACGGTTAAATTTCAATCTGTCATTAACAACGTTAATAGATATCTCAAAAAAATCTTGGCTCACCTCTCATATTTCACCTGCATGGAATGAGCGGAGTTGTCCTCCCAGTAGTTCTGAGTGTCCATCATTTTGACGCATAGAACAGCAACTAAACCTTGTAAACTGGTGTTTTTCACACTCCAAAATCACTCCCGTGCGATCCACTTTTGAATTTTAAAGAAGTAACTAAAGTTCCTCTGGAGAACGTCCAGTAAGTGTCCGATGCAATCTTGACGCAACACGTGAACGTAATTAATAGTTAATCAAGTTTTTGCAAACACACTTTCCTGAAAAGCGTATAATGCCACAAAGGGGAAAAGTCGCGCAGATCAGTGTTTGAACCTTCCTTCGGTCGATCGAGCATGCAAGAATTGCTTTTAGGTTAGGTTCGCCACCACCAACTAACTCACTGGCACATCGAAGAGGTCGGGGAAGGAAGGCCGGCGCACGAGAATCGCCCACGACTTTTCACTCGCTCGCGTTCTCCGTCACTCCCGTGCCCTTCGAGTTTCACTCCTCGCTTCCACCGAGCGTCGGCACCTATCATACAATCGGCTGGTTCTGCTCACTATGAATCTTGGGGTAAACTCGAAAGAAAATACTTAAGATATTGGCGAAACTTCAAACACTTTTGTAACTTGTGAAGTTTATTCGACTAATGAAGTTTATGCAATTTATTAAGTTATGACACTTTTGAAAGTTAAGAAACAGATCTTCCGCAAGGATCGTCTCAATTTAGCGTGCTGAGTGGTTCGCGCCTCCCGTAGCCTCTGCGGCTTGTCGTGTGTCGTCCGCTTCGGAGGCTCAAGAGAGGAGTTGGAATTGAGAGGGGGGAGAAAGATAAGGCCGTTGACTCGCGTCCGCGAAATTCCACGTTACAGAAGGACGTGGGGAAGAGACAGTAGGTACTGTGATCCTCAGTGAAGTTTGGTCTACTTGGAGGATTTGCTTTTGTGTAGGAATGAGGATTTGAGGAGGAAAAGTTAATTAACAGCGGTCTGATTATTTGTCTTTGAACCTTGTTTCGAATCAATTGATTTTGTATAGATCTGGTATGATTTCTTGTATCTTCAACTGATATTGTATAAGTGGCCATGCATTTCTTTAATTAAAGTTGCAGTATATTGTAATTTTGGCGTAACTTCTACCTCTTTTCCAGTAGACCTCTTTACCCATCGGAAGGGTATACAGAAGCAAGATAGGGGGGGGGGGGGGGGGGGGGGGGGGGCGTACAGGGCATCTTGAAGGGCGATGCTAAACAAAAGTTTGAATAGGAAAACAACAAAAGTTATGTGGAATTTCCATTTTTTCACATTGCTAATGCACACTAGAAGAGGTAAATAGGTATTAAACCTATTGGCTTTTTGTACAATAGATATTTTTTCACTTCAGTACAGTTTCTTTTAATACATCGAAATATCCCTTTCGCAGGGGTTTTTCCGTTTTTCAACATCCTAATTCACATTAAAGGGGGCAAATAGGTGCATATTGAATTTTAGCGCTATTGAAATTTGCACACTTGAGTACAGTGCCTTCGTATTCAACTGCCCCTCTTCTCATATATGATAACATAAGATTTACTCTAGCCCTCCCTCCACCTATCAATAAATCTTACTAAGATGAAATGTTAAGATGAAATGCTAAATGAATAATTAGAAGCCAATTAGAAAATTTGTCTATCATTGCTTTCAACTAAGTTATTTTTTGTTGAAAGGCCTACTATTATATTTTTGTTAGGAATTGTTTTAAACTTTTCTCTTACTTTTTGGTTTAAAAATAACATAATTTATAGAAAATTTAAGAATTTTTCTAAAAAGTCATCTGCTTGGTTAGAAATTTTACAAATTATAATATTTTGTTGAAAATTAACTTTCTAGTTGAAAACTCATATTTTGGGGTTAAAAATTCAACTATTTTCTTTGAAAGTCTTGATGTTGGCTTCGTTTTCTTAGTTGCAAATTAATTATTATAAACTAAAATTTAAGTATTCTAGCGTTAGTTTAGAATTTATCTTTCTCAATTGAATAATTAAGTATTTGTTTTAAAATTTAACAATTTTTCGAAAATTAGTTGTTTTTTGGTAGCATCATCGTTTTTCAATTAAAAATTGAACCATTCCATTTTTGGTTGAAATTTTTCTTTTTAGTTGAAAATTTAACTCTTTTTTTGTAAAATTTTCGCACTTTGTTAAAAGTTTGTTCATACTGACAGAAAATTAATAATTTTGGTTGAATCATCGGTTTCTTTGCAAATTCATTTCTTTCCTGAAAATGTTAAATGTTTTGTGGAAAATTGGTTTTATTCTTGGTTCAAAAATAATGTTTTTAACTCCAAATTTAAACATTTCATTTTTAGTTTAATATTTATCTGTTCAATAGAAAATTAATATTTTTGTTTAGAAATTAATCTTTTTGGTTTAAAGTTCAAATAAATTGTAAAAAAAGAGTGTTTTGTTAAATTATTTGGTTACAAATTCTTATTCTTTGATAGAAAATTAACTTTTTTCTTTGAAAATTAAACTACATTGTTGAAAATGCGCTCTTGTTTAGTTAAAAATTAATTTTTATAATTGAAAATGTAACTATCTGTTTTGTTTTCAAATTAATCTTCCTAAGTTAAAATTCAACTATTTGGTTTAAAATCTATATATTTTGTTGTAAATTCTTCTTTTTGATAGAAAATTAACATTCTTGGTTGATCATTCATCATTTTTGTTGAAAAATCAATGACAACAATTAGCAAATGGTAAAAGTAATATTTTGTTGTATGATTTATCGCATATTATTTAAACAATTCACAATAATTCACTTGTGTCTTTTTGAAGGGTAGTTGGAGAAGAGTCTAGTTTACTCGACTATGTGTAATTTTAACATTTCTATGTTAACTTTTTTTTAGTCAAAGATTTTCTTACGTCAGATTTTCCCCAACCCCCCCCCCCCCTTTCCCAAAAAATCTTCTAATGTGTTTTCTGGACGACCTATAATATCTCTCTTTTCTGTGGCTATTATACTTGTTTAAACATGTTCGTATCGATGAAAATCAGAAGACCTTATCAACAAACAATTGTCCATTATGAAAGCTCTCTGCTTCCGATGCATACACGGAGCACTCTACATATAAATAAATAAGATGAAACAGTATTTAGTATGTAGTGGCTTGGCTGGTTTCAGTACACGTACAAAACGTGGTTCCCCTGGTGGGCTGCGTTTCTGACATGCAGCTTTGGGTGGGAGCAATTCAGAACATCACAGGTGCGACTCTAGTTTCCATGGAACCATGAGACCAGTTTGTTCGAGCATTCATTCATGGTAGGAGAGTAATTTGTCCCGAGTTAATAACCGAGACGGGGTGAAAAGAAAACTATTCGAATTGACCGGACCACTGGGATTTGCAATTTCTATCCCTTTTCGAAGTACATCAGTCCTCATCTTCAGCCAATAGCGTATTGCAGACATTAATCATGGAGAGGTGATCCAAAAAAATATAAAAGAAACAAAATGAGAGGAAAAAATTTCTTGTTTTGAAGAACCTAGTTTGTTATTTCGAAAAACTTACCCTGTGCCACGCCTTGAAATAAAAAAGTGGCAGCGGTGGGATAACAATTATTTGAAAGTCGTAGCTTAACTGCAATTAAGATCAATGACCTGGTTTGTTATCCACGCTTATTGATGTATGTAATCAACAACACGATAGAAGCAAATGTGACAACTTTTCTTCACTTTTCCTCTATAAACCATTTTTCAGAAATTAAATTTTTTAATGATTATTATATTTTTCTAGAAATATTGACAGGATATCTTTCTTTATTGTATAATTAAAGAGAAGATCAAAAATAAACGAACTTTAGACAAAAGCACTTGTCAGAGTAATAACCTGCGTCATGTGTGTTTCGCGGTACCTTATTATGTGTTTTTAATTATGATAAAGTAATGATATACTTAAAACCCGCATTCAGAGACAGAGTGTAATACTTATTAAATATCTTCTATCTGCTGATCGGATCAAACAATGACTTTTCAGAACGAATCGAACATTCTGATTGTGATAAGACTAGCTCGTAGTATCTTCAAATACATAATTGTGTACCGTGTGATGCACGAGATAAGAATTGCTTCCCAAATCAAAGTATAAACATAATTCAGTGTACCTTGTGACCTACGATGTGATGTTACAGAGTTTTAAGTGAAAACATAAAATATGAGGATAGATTTTTCTTTGTATTGAAAGTAGACATCTAATCAGAAAAGTGTGGTTTTGTTCCTTATTTATGATTTCTACAACTGCAAACACGTATACTTATTAAATGTTTACCATATAAATCGGAATTACTATCAAATCATTGAGTTCATCAGTTATGAAACAATTATCTGGATTTTTTTGATCTTTTATCGAGGAATTTATAGAAGATAATCAGAGTTACATTAATCTGAACAAGTGCATAGTGCAGGAATACAAACGTGAATTGTTATTTTTTAAAAAGTCGAGGATGGAATTAAATTGAGAATCAATGAACTGTGAAATTAATTATTTAAAAAGCATTGAAGAGAAAACAAAAAATTGTGTAGATAATAGCTTTAATTTTTTGTCATTATCGTTATCATTGAGTTTATTTAAGACGCAGCGCATTAACATTATACGAGTATTTGTTTTCCTTTTACGAGGAATATACGTTTTATTTTAATAGACATAAATAGAAATGAGAGTTCTGGATGATTATATTATTATTTGAAAATGGAATATATTTTACTTATATTATTTTTACAGGCAAATGTCTCACGTTAGTAATTGAATTACACGGATTCATTAGTGAAAGAATAATTTCAATCAGTTTGAACGTCGCAAATAAAATGTATAAGAGAAGGCAAGGAAGGTTTGTCTCATAAAGTAAATCTATGTGAGTGATTGGTTACGAAAATTAAGGAAAACAGAATAATAACAGGAAAAAATAATGTTTCTCTTGCGATGGTAAAAATATTGCATGACATTCCCATTTAAAATCTTCAGCAAAGTCTAATTAATCTATAAAACACCATTATATATTATAATATTAATTTTTCAATTTTTTCCCTTTATTTAAATCTAATTAAATATATGAAAATTTTTGAAGCGGAAAGTAAATTCTCGTTTTTTTTTTAAATAAAAAATTGAATTTTTAATTACTATGCAAAGATGTAAATTGTCCCCTTCGATTGAAGAAACATTTCCCTCCATTAACTCGAGACACAATAATAATTTTTTATTAAACATTTTCTCATTGATTTAGCACCTCAATAGCTAGAATAAAAAATGCTCACTTTAAAAAAAATAAAAATTTGGCTTTTTATCACTGCCAAATTAAAAAAAACGTGTGTCTCGAGCAATAAAAAACGTCCCCGTCCATTATTTCAAAACCAAATAATATTTGTTATTCAAATATTTGTTTATCGATAGAACAACTTATTAGAAAATAAATTCTTGCTTTTTTCAAGTGGAACCTGATAATATTTTTATTTCAAAAGTTTTTTATTTTGATTCAGCACCTCAATAGTTAGAAAATAAATTCTGACTTTTTTAAAATTCCAATTAGATTTTTCAGTACAGTCCAATGTGGAAGAAACATGCGCCTTGAGCGAAAAAAGTTCTCCCTAAATTTTCTGCAAAAGCAGATTCTAATCCTTGTAAGATTTATCATAATTCTATTGATCACACTTTAACGGATATTATTTTATTTAGAAATAATACGTACAATTATTTTTAGTTTATTATTTTTATAATTGAACAATTTGCCAAATAATATTTTTAAGAAACATTACGAAGAGAATTGTAAAGAATTTTTCAAGAAATAGAATAAGCTTTAGTTTATTGAAAGTAAATGAAAATTATAAATTTCTTATAAAGCGGTAGAAAATACATAAATACATGAAAAACACTCATTTCTAATAAGCGTTATAATTTTTTGCTAATTTTCCGGAAAAAGAATTCCATAATTTTTTTTAACATGAAGCAGTGCCCTCGGGCTTTTGAAATTTAGATGGAGTTTTTAATAGGAAAAACTCGGTTTCCGAAAAAATGAAAAATAAGTCCTTATGATATATTTTTTTTTAAATTGAAGTCTAATCGCCCCTAAAGATATGTTCAAGGAATAGTTACCATACAATAAAATTTAATTTTGGCCTTCCCCCCAATACTCTTTCATTGTGCTCGGAAAATTCTTTAAGAAAAATATTAATTGAGTATTGATTTAAAAAATAATTATTACCCTTTGATTAAACGAGTTGTTGCTGCCTGTCAATCATCAAAAGTTATTATCTTTCGGGATAAATGACATAAAGTTGATGAATGACAAGACTAGTACTTCTTGTTTAACATATTTGGTCATTATTTTCATACATTTTTTTTCCTTAATATTGTAAAAAGTTATTATTATCTGGAGTTAATGACACAATTAACGAATGTTGACAGCAACATATTTTTAAGGACATTTAGCAATTATTTAAAGAATTTTCATCCGTTTAAATAATTTTTCCCGCTGTAAAGCGTGGAAAGTAATTATTTTCTAAAATAAGTGACACAATTAACGGATGTTGAGAGTAATATATTCAGCAATGTTTTATATAATTTGCATTTGTTTGAAGAATATCGTTTCCTGTAAATCGTGAAGTGATTCTTTTCTGCAATTAATGAAACAATTAACCATTGGTAAGAGTAATATTATTGCATAAGATATTTCGCAATTATTTGAACAATTAATAATCATTCCGTTGCGCCTTTTTATAGAGAATTTGGAGCATACTCTAGTTTTCTCCAAAAAAAGACTATAATAATCGCTGGGGGGATTATATTGACCCTCAAGAATAAATTTTGTAGAGATTATGAATGTAAGTTATTGCCTTTAGGGTCACGTTAATGGAATGTAATTAAGTTGTTTCAAACGTTTCGGCACACAGTGGTGGCCCTCATCAGCGAGTTTTATTAAATCTGTGAAAAGTACTCAATATCTTGTAGGTACGCATAATTTTTAAATGCAATGTTTCTTGACATTATTCTTGTTAATGCGAAAATGTATTTGAGTGTAAAATTTATTTAAATTATATATGCCTACAAAAATATTATTTGAAAAATAAAAAAAAAAGGAATAAAATAATAAAAAATTTAATTTAATTATATATACTTCACCGAGAAAATAACTTGTAAAGAGCTTTTTTCGATTAAAAATTTTTTCAATGCAGAAAACATTGGTGAAAATTTTTTTTCGACTCCATTGGTATTTTTTCCTCGCCAATTGTACTTCGTTAAAATAAAATAATGTTTTAAGATTGATGAGAGATTAGTTCTAAATCAAATTAGACAAAAGTTAAATTTAAAACTAATAAATTTATCATTTTTATTAGTTCAAAAGTAAGACATTAATAGAAAAATAATGCTTCCAATTGTAAAACTGTAAACCTACAAGATATTGTGTACTTTTCACAGATTTAATAAAAATCACTGCTGAGGGTCACCATTGTGTGCCGAAACGTTTGAAACAACTTAATTAGTTTCAACTCACCTGACCCTAAAGCCAACAACTTACATCAACAATTTCTACAAAAAGAACTATACTTCACTTAGAGAAAATTAATTTAATTATTTAAACAAATTATTATTGTTCACAAGTATATCCTTTACGTTAAAAAAGGAAGAATTCAATAACAAGCGACATAGCGTAAGAGATTCGAAAATACTATAACTCTTTCTACCTTCCCTGTGAAACGACGCAAGTGAAGGATTATTAATTATTTAAATATTGGCTTAATATCTTAAAGAAAACAATATTATTATTAACGTGCGCTAATTGTGTCATTAATAGCAAAAATAATAACTTTCACGATTCACAGGCAAAAAAAATGTTTAAACAAATTGAAATTGTTCAAATAATGACCAAATATATTATACAAGAAGTACTGCTCTTGTTGATTAATAACCTTATATCATTTATTCCGAAAGATAGTTACTTTTTACGATTGAAAGAAGGGAGAGAATTATTTTAAAGAAATAATAATTGTTCAAACAATTGAAATTGAAACCCTAGCGTCCATAAATCTCATAATTATCAGAAAAAAATCTGAAATGGGCTGGTGCGTGCTACGGAGATCATAGGGGCATTCACGTAACGATTGCGCACCGGTTCCCAGTGACGTAATCTAAACGCTGAGAAAAGAAAAAATATAGCTTCCTGCAGGTGAAAGTCTCAGCCCAAGAGTTTGAGACTTGAGACGCTACTGAGACTGACTGAGAGACGTGCAATTCAGTCGAGCTGGTTCGGGACAAGACTTTGCCAGTTACCAGTTACCATGCTATATGACACGTGCGACTGACGTCATGGGTCGGTCACGCGAGCGCTGTGTGCTCCCGGTCACGTGTCCTGTCACGCGCTCACTCGTTCGACCCTTCCCCCAGCCGCACGCTCACTCCCCGTACCTCGCGTTCCACCTCACAAACAAACCCCGACGACCTCTCACTCGCACTTTTGCTCTCAACCTACTCTCAAGTCTGCGTCCACCTCTTTCCAGCCCAAGATCCGATCTCTTCTCTTTATCTATCTTGCAATCCTTGCTTTCTGCCTTTGCAATCTTTCCTTATTATTCAGCATTCGAGACTGGACCAAATATATGTATACATACTGTATAGTTTACGAATAGTCGTTTTTTCTTTTTTTTTATAGCCGGATTTTTTTAGAATGAGGTGGTACAATGTGGACTTGTGGACTTGTGGATGGAGTGCATCCGGCAAAGAATTAGGTGCAAAATTCCAGATGAATATTGTCTGATTAAATATCTGCTGACTTCGAAAAATTATTCTTTTTGAATTATTGTTACACTTTTTTCAAAAATACAACTGCTCTCGTTTCTATTGTGCTATACTATTTTGCATTTCTAGACTATCAGAGTAGTGATTATAAAGATGTAGAGTAGGTTGATTTTTTTTATACAGGCTTTTGACTCATTTGAGAAATTCTAAATAGTGTCAATAGTACGTTAGATTTTGAAAAAAGGTAGACTAATAGTTTCATCGAATTTTTTAAATCTTAAATGAATTGGTGAATTTTCTTATCAGCTTAAAATCAACAAATATAAATCTTCCATAATATCGCGTGAAACCTCTTCAAATCTTTTCAGATGTCCTGAAAGCTTTGAAATTTGTTGCAATCCTTTAAATGCTTAAAAGTCCTTTAAAATTTCTTTTTATTTCATTTTTTAGAATTATAAAAATCATTTGGAATCTTTCATATATCCCAGATATCTTTAAAATCCTTTTGAAATTTTCTGAAATTTTACGAACTTCTTTAAAAACTTGTTTAATTTGTTAGATAAATTAAAACACCCTAATAAGCTTTATTAAAATCCTTTAATAGCTCTTCAAATTTAAATTGCGATATCGTAGGTGTTTTGCTTTATTGCTCAGTTTATTTAACGTGTTGTAAGACAAACTACGTTTCGCCCACTATAAGTAAGGCTCCATATATAAGTAATATATATACT
>NC_046659.1:75427977-75435668 GCF_010883055.1 Belonocnema kinseyi | reverse complement strand
TATTTAAAAATTTGTAATAAGGACAACCGCAGGATTTCGCCGGGAGCGGGTGATAATCTGAAAAATTGTCGCACGCTTCCAGCGAAATCGCGGTAAAATTTCAGCCACAACCACGTCTCACAACCGTGAGATAATACATGTTATTATATTTATATTTTATATTTATACATTATATATTTATATAATAAGTTCATTATTATATTACATGTTACACTCTTACTAGATGGATTTTTTGATAATATTTCCTTTTCCCTTCACTTTTAAAACTTTAACACTCCCCAAAAATCCTTTGAAATTTCATTTATTTCCTACAGTTTTTCAGAAATCCATTAGATTAGCTTGAATCTTTTCAATATCCTGGACATTTATTAAAAATCCTTTCGAGATATTCTTAAATTTACCCTTTATTTACCCTTCAGATATTCAAAATCATTTAAAGTGCCTTAAACACTTTAAGATCCTCTTAAATGCCTTAAAATTTATAAAGTCTTTTAAATCGTGTGAAATATTTCATTATCTCACAAAAATCGTTGAACATTTCGCAAAACAGCTTGAAATCAGCAATATATTTTAAGAATCTTTCAAGAATAACAAAATTTTTAAATTCCTCTGAAATTTCATAAAATGTGATATAGCTCCTAAAAATTTCCAGAAGTCCCTTAAAATTTCATTTCATTTATTCCCTAAAGTTATCAAGAAATCCGTTCGAAATGTCTCTAGATCTTTTAAACCCTTTAAATGTTTTTGATATCTTTTCACAATCCTTTTGAAATTTTTTGAAGTTCTACGAGCTTCCTTGAAAACCCGTGAAATCAAATCCATTCAATCTTGTGAAATTCCATATTTATCTCACGAAAATCATGAGAATTCCGTACAACATCTTGAAATTAGTCATGTATTTCAAAAGGCCTTCAAGAGTTATAAAATTTCTGAAATCCTCTCAAATTTCAAAAAAAAGGATAAGACCCCTTGAAATCCCTTAAAATATTCTTAAATTCCCTAAAAAACCTTCAAATCTTTAAAATTTGATGAAATCATTTAGAAACTATTCAAATCTGTTGAAAACTTCTAAAGGAATCCTTTAAATATGGTGAAATCTCCTGAAGCCATTGAAATTCTTAGAAATCCCTTGAAATGTAATTTAGTCTCCAAAAAATCCAAACAAACTTCTCAAGAAATCCGTTAGATTCGCCTGAAACCTTTAAAACATCCGGAATATCTTTTGTAAACGCCGTTTAAAATTTTCTGAAATCTTACAAAATTTGTTTGAAAATCCTCACCAGAGTCAGAATCATTATCTTAAACTCTTTAATATTCTCTAAAATTCTAATTTCTAAAATTCGAAATTTATAAAATCCATTGAATATGAAAAAATCCTTCGTTATCCAAAAAAAATCCAGTTTCGTTCAGTAAAACATCTTGAGATTAGTAATATCTTTCGAAATTCCTTCAAGAATAATAAAATCCTTGAAATACTCTGAAATCTCATTAAATCTGATACAGATCCTTGAAACCTCTTGAAACATTTAAATCTGTAGAAATCCTCTAACCTCAATGATAAACTCCCTAATTTTTTGTTAATCCCTGAAAATCTATGTAGATTCCTTATAATCTAATGCAATCTTTTAATTTCTGAAAAAATCCTTTAAATTCCTTAAATTCTTTAAAATCTAGTAATAATCCTCGTAATATTCTGAGAGGAATGAAAAATATAAAACTGGTTGAAATCCTTTCAGAATTATTTAAATCTGTTGAGATTCTCTAAAGGAATCCTTGGATATAGTGAAATGTCGTGAAATCCTTACAAATTCCTATAAGTCCCTTGAAACTTCATTTCAATTCATTGATTTGCTAAAGTTCTATAAAAGTCCATCATCATTTCCTTGAAATCCTTTCAATATCCTGGATAGAATTTTAGAATCCTTCTAAAATTTTATGAAATCCTTCGCCATTTCTTGAAATCCCGTTAGAACCTCTCAAATCTGTTGAAATCCTCTAACGGAATCCCTGGAATATATGATGAAATCTCTTGAAATTCTTGAAATCCTTAGAGATCCCTATAAAAGTCAATTGAAATTTCATTACAGTTAATTTCTGAAGTATTAAGAAATCATTTAAAATTCCTTCAAAATGTTTAAATCTCTTGAAAATTTTCATAATTCTGAGAAATTCTTTGAAATCTGGTGAAAATTCTCGGAATAGTTTATCTCTATATTTCTTAAAATCTTTTGAAATTGTTAAAATTCCATAAATCTGGTGTAATCTCAAATCCCTAGAAATCTTTTGAAATTCTGTACAACATCTTAAGAACCTTAATATGTTTTAAAATTTCGTTTAAAAAAATTCAATTTTTTAAATCTTCTGCGGTACCATAAAATCTCATGAAATCTATAGAAATCCCTGGACGTCCCTTGGAATTTTTGAAACTTAGAATTTCTTTGAAATCCATTGAAATTCTTAAAATCCTGAAAGTCCTTGGAAATCCTACAAAGTAACAGTAGGAAACAATTTATCTTCATTTATTATTATTTATTTATTATTAATAATAATTAATTATAAGTGATTAATTATTAATTATTATCAATTAATTATTTATGATCGAATAATGGGATTTTTAAAAATTAAATACACCCACTAGCCTAAACTGTACCTTTTTGTGAAAATAATATTTTTAGCTTCCTTGTTTCACATTTTTCTATAAGTGTTTTTACATAGTGTGCCAATTACAAAATACAATAATAATGATGGAACATGGCTAGATGAAAAGGAATGGAAAATGTGTGATATCTCTTGGAATTCCCTTAGAAACTTTGAAAAATCCTCTAAAATTAGATGAAACTTGTTTAAATCTTTTGAAATCCCTTAAAAACTTTTAGAATCTCTGAAATCCTTTGGAAACTTTTAAAATGCTCTCAAAGTTTTGTAACCCTAAAAAATCTTTTCAAATCCTTGAAATCAGTTAAAATTCTTTAATACCGCTTGGAATCTGTAAATATCTTGAAAAAATTTGTGAATTTTGTAGAAACTACGTTTTTAAATATCTAAAATCTTTTTAAATCTTACAAAACTTGAAATTTTTGGAAAGTTTTATTTTTGATATACTGATTACGTTATTTCAGCCTATCTTGTGAAACAGTTCCAAGATATGTTTAAAGGCAAATTGAAAAAAATACTTGCATCAGCGGGCCATTTGAAAAATAGTAGTATTAGCGGCATGTTTTTCAAGGCAGTAGCAAAATAGCTGTATCATTAAAAAATTATCAATATTGGGGTGAGTCTGGGAACTGCATTTTATAAGGCAAAAATATTATTTTTGTATTTAACTACACACACTGACCTAAACTGTATTTTTTGTAACAAAAAATATTTTTACCTTACTTGTTTTACATTTTTCTATAAGAATTCAGCATAGTGTGCCAATCACAAAATACAATAAATAAATTAGAAGAAGTTACTTATTATAGAAAAATATAAAACATGTACAAAAAACCATTATGTTACTTAAAAATAGGTTTGAAAATTTTATTTAAATAATTTAAAATTATGGTAATTTTTGCCTAACAAAAGAAGCATTTATTTATTGAGTTTGCATAAATTAAAAATATGTTTTTAATAAATATATTTATAATGAAAAAATTTAAATGAGATTTAAGTCCTATTTAACGTCCAACAATGAAGTTAATATGCAGAATTCCTGAAAATAAAATAAAAAGTCTAACGACCAAATTTTGACAACTAACACAAAATTTTCCTACTGCAACCTGTTAAATCAAAACCTTTTCCTAAAAAAGAAAAGAAAAAAACGATTTTTTTTGATAAAAATAAAAAAGAGGAAATAAAACTGTGGATGCAACCTACTAAATTCCCCTCCTTATATTTTTTTATTATTTATATTATCAAACCGCAGTGAACATAATTTGTAAAGAGTAGTCACTAACGTTTCGGCACTCATACAGCACCATTATCAAGGCAAAAAATTAAAATTCGAACAGACAGGATCAGCAACAAAACCACGATCCTCTCAAACTAACACACAAGAATCAGGTCATTTCTTATTTTTCTTTCCTCTTTTTTTATTTTTGTCGGAAAAAAAAGTTTTTTTCTTTTCTTTTTTAGGATAATTTTTTGCTGTCTTCAGATTGCAATTGGAAATAAAAACAAAATCAGAAGTTCCAGAACCTTATGAAAAGTGGCAGTCAATTTCAATGATAGCCTATATTTATAATGATTTATAAAGTCGAGAAAGAAAGATCCATTTTTAATTGCTGCGAATTTTGAAAAACAAATTTTGTAGTATTTTAGACAAAAATAGTTCAGGTGAAAAGTAAATTAAAGTTCAGAGAAAGTGAAAAGACAAAATTTCAAAAACTAGGGCAATGGATACAGTGATTAGCCACCTTTGGTAATTATTTCCCACTTGAAAATGACTATATATTAAGAAATATTGACAATTAAGACTCATAATAAATAGCGTTCTGTGTCTTCAGGACAATTTTGTACTTTTTATCAATAGTTCTTTTTGTGAATATTTCATTATTACATATATTCAAAGCAAATAGCCAATCACTTAGAGGTGCCCAACCATTGTACCTATTACCCTATATTGTTAAATAATCAATTGTAGCTCGTACTAATTTTTCTAAAGCAAGCTTCAATATATCTTCTCAAATTAGATCTAGTTAGTAATCAGTATATTTTTCTCGATATTATAAACAATTTAAAAAAAGACCGAATTTTAAAATGAGCTCAAAAAATGTAATTTAATAATGACCAGACAGCTTGTTTGCCGAAAAAAATTCAATTGTCTCAAGCCCTATTTGATGAGAAGACAATCAATTAGAATTTGGTTTATTTCAAATAAATGGAAATTTCAAGAAAAATGAAATCCATCGACCCCGATAACATGCAATTGAATGGAATAAACCGAACCGGCATCTACAAACAGATATCGATCATCATGACTAATACCTAATAACATAAATTAATTCCAAGTGTCCTGACTGAACCTAATTATCTTATACCCTGATTTCTCCATCTTATTGATAATACGTTTTTTTCTTTTTTTATCCCCTGTCATCGTAAACTCTACTATTCAATAAAAAAAATTTTTTTAAACGATTGAACGGTTGATTTAGTGAATCGTTTTCACTACTTGAATGTGACGTTTTTATCGAACCTCAAAATTAAAATAACTTCATTCTGCTAATTTGGATTTATACGTAGCAAAAGAGGAAATCCCGATTGAACAGAAACTTTTTATTTCTTTTTCGATTTTTTTTTATTTGGATGGAAATGATTGGAGTTCTGCTGCCAATCTACCATATTTCATACAAAAATAAAAACATTATAAATCAGAACGAGTGAAACAAATTATATGAGAATGTATGCTGCCATTCAAGTATTTCACATAAACAAATAAAATGAGGATGTGCAGACTATTTTACGAGTTTTTAAATAAATAATCATGTTTTTTTAAGTCTTTTTAAATATCGAAATGCATAAAAATTCAACTGTTAAATTTAATAACTGTCTTTTTATTCGTGAAAATCCACTTAAGGGATTTAATTTATATGCTTAATTTCAAACCTAAACAAATTATTAAAAATATTCTTAAATATATTATCGCCATTAAATAATTAAGTTAATTAAAAAAGTTAAAAATATAATTACACATTTCTTGAATTTGTTTCTAAAGTCCATGAATACATAAATTCGAAAAATTACAGATATCATTAATTTCTGCAAATATTGACGGAGTCTTCGAAACGCATTTCAGATAAAAAAAAACAATTTGAGTTAAAATTGTTTATTTAAAAGTAGTTATTCAGAATTATAATGTTTTGCTTAAAAAGTTAACATTCTAGAATTCTATTTGCATATTATTTATTACAGTTTAAACTATCATTCTTTATAACAATAAGAAATTATAATTTCTAAATTCATATTTTTTGTAAAACCCACCCAAATAGAATCCTATAGAATTCGCTAAGGAATAAAATGGGTTTTGATTTTTGGTGATTGAAATTAAATAAGAATTGTAACTTTTCCCTGACTAGAAAGAAAAAAACTAAAACTCTAACTTAATACTGATCAATAAAAATTTTGACTCAAATTATTTTCTTCTGAAGTATGCTTAGAAGACTTCGTCAACTTCTGAGAAATTTTCTAATGATTAATAAACTTATGATGAATATTTACCTGATGTAGTTAAAGTTTCAAACAAAAAAGAAAAATTTTCTCTAAGAAAAGGCGAATCTCCAACGAAATAAATCAACTTTCAAGTGAAAAACCAATGATTTTAACTACAAATTGAAAATTTAAATTTTAAATAAGCATATTTTTAGTTAGACAAATTAATTTTTTACCAAAATTCAATTTTTAACTTATATGGTGAAATATTCAATCAGCAAGTTCAATTTTCAGTTAAAAATAATATTTTCATCTGAACAAAAACTATCCCACAAAATAGTTTAAGTATCAACTAGAATAGTACAATGTTTAACCAAGAAGATTCAATTTTATCCGTAAAAGACGAATTTTCAACTAAATACATAAACTTCAAACTAAACAACAACAATTTTTAACCAGGAATTGAATAGTAAAATTTTCAGCTAAAAATAAAGTAATTTTAAGCTATTTCAAGGGGTTTTTAACCAAAGAGATAAAATTTTTAACTAATATGGGGATACTAATATTCAACTGAAATAATTAAATTTTTTGCCAAAATAATTTTGAACCTAAAAAACAATTTTTTAGGAAAAAGTTAAATTTTTAACTAGAATAGTTGAATTTTCAATCAAGAAGACTAATTTTTAACAAAAAATATCTTTACATGGAATATTTAGTTTTTTAACCTTAAAAGTGAATTCGTTACCCAAAAAAGACGGATTTTCAATTCAATCAATATAACAAACTAAATTTTTTAAAAATTGGTTAGTTGAATTCCTGTTAAGAAAATAAATTTTCAACCGAAAAAATAAATCTTCAACTAATATCATGAAATATTCAGTTGAAATAGTTAGCTTTTCAGTAAAAAAATAATTCTAAACACCAAAAAACAACAATTTTGTACGAAATAGTGAAATTATCAATTGGAATATTAAAATTTTTAACTGAAAAGATAAATTTTCAATGAAAAAGATTTATTTTTCCAGAAAAGACCAATTTTCAGAAAAAAAAGCTTTCAACTAAAAAACATAAATTTGTAGCCAATAAGCAAATAGTTTAGTTTTTAGTTAGAAAAATTAATTTTTAGCTAAATTCGTAAATTTTTAACCAAATAGTTGAATTCTCAACTGAAAAAGATAAATTAAAAAATAATAATTTCCTACCAACAAAAAAAGAGATTTCAACAAAGTAGTTAAATCTGGTAATAAAAAGCTACTTCTGCCGATTCAAAAACATTGATATTTAATTTTTCATTACAATTTAAAAAATGCAAACCCGTTTTAAAAAAATTCCATGACATTTCCAGGTTTTTCTAGATATGTAAAACTTTCCTGACAATTCCAGGGTTTCCAAGGTTTATAGGTGAGTAGATACCCTGATTTACGTTTAAAACCAATGTAAGGCGCATCTGTGAAATAGGCGATTAATACCAGGTGTATACATATGAAACCGGTATTTTTTCAAGAAAAAAACACATTTATTTCAAGAGAATGATAACAAATATTTTATTCAAAGTATGCGCC
>NC_046659.1:75409682-75427877 GCF_010883055.1 Belonocnema kinseyi | reverse complement strand
GCCAATTAGCACAAATGGTAAGTTCCGACAGTGCCTACAAGTGTGCCTACTGGCCGCTAAATGGCAATACCGGTTTCATATGTATACACCTGGTATATAAATCAATCATTAAATTTCCAATTGTAGAAAATCATTTACCATTGGAAACGACAACTTAAGATTGCTGATTTACTAAAACTTCACACCGATTTCATTGAATTGAATGAAATATCTATCGAATGCCGTTATAATCCGACTGCTATTTTGGAATTCGATAATAAAAATGTAAATTATCCGAGATAAGTCCTTGTAAAACATTAACAATTTATTTGCTGATGTGAAAACCAGTCGATCGGCTACTAAACGATCACGTACTATTATCTGAAACTGTATATAATTAAACTATACTTAGAGAGGAAAAAAGAAAGATTAATTTCTCGATTACATAAAACTGGGCATCACGTTCCAGTCTAGTTCTGAAATAACGTTTTTCTACTCAAGTCGCGCACACGTGTGCGACACCTGTTTTACTATATTCTCAGAGTCACCTTTTTTAATTGGACAATTCATTACTGCCTTGAGTTTGTGATCTATTATGCGGGAATTTTTTAACCACAATATGAGAAATAACTTTCAAAAAACTAATTTATAAACATTTTCGAACTTTTATGAAAAAATGTTCTCTAAGATTATTTAGAAACTTAATTGCAAGTTTAGAAACACAGGTGGATCCTCAGGGTCATACAAATATAATTGTAAACCTACCAGACTAGTCAATTATTACGTATTTTTGATCGCTGAATCCGAATCCGAAGTCAAAATTTCGAAGTTAAGTCAGGTTTTGTTTCTGAGCTGAAAACTCCCTGACCTAAAAAACACATTTTTCTTACATTTTACAGCCCTACAAAAAAAAAATAAAAGCAGAAGTCTGAGTTCCGAAGTTAGCACCAGATTTCTGCCTAATAACAAAAAAAATTTTTTTTTCGTACAATTGTTGAGGTTAGGAAGAAAACAAGTGATAATTTCGAAATTCCGACTTCAAATTCGGTTTCAGTGACCCAAATACGTATAAGAATGGACTATAGTCTTGTTCGTCGGACAATACTATAGATTTATTGTTTAAACCATTTCCCCCTGTGAATTATAAACGTCTATTATTTTTCGAAATAAATAATACAGTAGATCAATTTTAAGATTTATATTTCTTAGTTGACATACTTGGTTGTGAGTCAAACCATGTTCACTTCTTTAAACCATTTTTCCCCGTAAATCATGAAAAATTATTATTTTCTATAATTAATCACACAACCAATCAATTTATAAATACCTTTTTTGCAACGATATCTGGCAACTAATTAGCCATGTTTTTTAAATTTTCAATAATTTTTTTTAACAAAAGTCTTGAAAAGTTACTAATTTCTGGAATAAATCACGCATTTAATGAATACTGCATGTAATACATTTTGCGGGACGGTTTGAAATTATTAAAACAATTTTTATGTGTGTAAAACTGAAATCTAACTTTTTTCTGGTATTAATGTCGCAGTTAATGAATGAGTAATATTTTTTGTGAAATATAGTTTTTAACACTTGCATAATTAATAATCATTCACTAGCGCCTTCATATACGAAAGCTGAAGGAAATTCTAGCTTTTCGATTATCTGACACTATGTCGCTTTTTATTCTGTATTATCTTACCTTAAGACTTATGTCCTAATTTCTTAGATAATCATTTTTTTTGGTTAGTATTTTCTTCCGCTAAGTTATGAATAATTATTTTTCAGGTCAATTTTGTGAATATAAAAAATCACTGAAAGATAACGAGATAGTGCAAAAAATTTGAAAATATCATCACCATCGTTTTCATGAAAATTAACAAGTGATATTAATTATTTAAATAATTTCAAACCTTCTATCACAAAAAATACTGATTTTCCACGATCTGGAGGAAACAAATTATACAAAAATTTAACAATTGTAAAATATTTTAAACAAAAAATATTTTAGACATTTCGTCCAAAAAAAAGTACATTTTCACGATTTACTGAAAAAATCCCGTGTAGAAATTCAAATGGGGAACTATTCTGGTTCCCGACCATTCTACCCCACTTAAAGTCGGGGGCTAGTCGGGTCATGTGACTAGCCCCCGACCAGTAGCGTCACAGTAGATTTGTCGGGGGCTAGTCAGGTGCCCCGACTTATCCTAGTCGTGACCTGATCGGGTACTAAAAGGGGTCATATGATAATACAACCGCATGGAATATTAACCAAACTCCCCAAAATTTGTGAACCATTCCCTAAAAGATTGTCAAAATACTTATTATTTACGATTTACGGAAATCTTCATAAACCTTTTTGAAATATTATAAGTGCTCAAATTTACCCAAGATTTAATAGGGAACACATCCTACGCTTAAAAATGCATAAATTTATGTAACTGAAATTCCCCAAAATTTATGGAAAATTAAAAAAAAAACTTCAGCTGTCAATGGAAGAGCTTCGCTCTGAAGGAACCGCCATGTTGGTCACGGTAGTCTTTGGCTGCAGGTAATTATGCTTCGTTACGTGTGAACTGCTGTCTTAAACACTCGACGCGTCATTTCTGTTGCGCGAGAGGCAGCACGTCGCGCCCTTGCGGATTTTCTATAAAGCTACCAGTCCAGATCTGCAAGACTCAAATGAAGGTGGTAACGAAATCTGAACCGTACCGTGCTTACTAATTTACGACTGGTATACTGCTCTTCACTCATTAATCACAAATTTTTTCTCTTTTCAATTTCAACTAACTGAAGGATTAGACTTTATTTACATATGGCAAATCTTTCAGATCAATTTAAAAATAAGCATCTGTACAAATTTAGAGTCTCATGACTTTCGGCGAATTTTTCACCTACATCTATATGTATCTTTTCCAATATGGATTTTCTTAAAATTCCATACAAAGGTATTTATAAATGTTCCTAGAAATTCGCAATTTTCTAAAAAATACTACAACAAAATAATATTACGTCTTTTTGAAGATTTTGATAGATGTTTTTATAAAAAGTTGATTTTCGTACAAAATTATTAACTTAATAATTATTTATTATATATATTTGAGATGAAGTTAACATTAATCAATCTTTTCTCCAAAAACGGTGTAAAATTATTATTAAAAATATTCAACAAAAAGCCCAACTAGTCCCCGATTAGTCCCCGACTGGGTACTTTGTCCAAATTAATAACCCGACTAGCCCCCGATTAGTGCCCGACTTGTAATAGGGCCAAATGGGGTTACTTTCACACGGGATACTATTCTAACAAATATTATTTTCTCAAACAATTGAAAAGTTCAAAATACTGGAAAACTTGTCCCTTATATTTTGTTCAAGGTTCATTAAAAATTTATCTTTTTAGATAAGACTCCTTATATTTTGCTTGAAGGCTCAACTCTTTGGTTGAAAATGTAACTATTTTATCAAAAATTAACATTTTGCCTAAAAATTAAACGATTGTGCAGAAAATTCGTCTTATTTATCGAAAATTTAACAATATAATAGAAAATTTAAATATTTTATTGA
This sequence comes from Belonocnema kinseyi, assembly GCF_010883055.1. Lineage (NCBI taxonomy): Eukaryota > Metazoa > Arthropoda > Insecta > Hymenoptera > Cynipidae > Belonocnema > Belonocnema kinseyi. Next base: position 75,424,337 of record NC_046659.1, on the reverse strand, counting down.
CAGTTTTGTTATTCATTGATTAAAAAATCTTTCTTGTTTGAAGACTCATCTCTTTGGTACAAAATCGAACTATTTTGTTCAAAATTCAAATTTCGAGTTGAAAATTAAAATGTTTTGTACAAAATTCGTCTTTCTGCATTGATAATTTAACGATTTGCTTAAAAGCAGATCTATTTAGCTAACATTTTTATTATTTTCTTACTGAAAAATCTTTCTTGTTTGGCGATTCATCTCTGCGGTTAAAAATTTAACTGTTTTGATTTAATTTACATTTTCGGTTCATGAAATAAACTGTTTTATAACGAATTCGTCTTTTTCCTCGAAAAATAAAAAATTCAACAATTTTGTTGAAAATGTAACTATTTCCTTAATATTTTTGTTACTTTTAGATTGAAAAATTCTTTTTGTTTAAATATTCATATCTTTATTAAAAATCGAACTATTTTGTTGAAATTTCACATTTTCTAGTTAAAAATTAAACTACTTGTACAAAATTCCTCGTCCTATCTGAATAATTTAACATTTGGGTAAAAACTTGAAGCCTTTTGTTAATCTTTTTATTCTTTTTTAAGTAAAAAATGTTTCTTGTTTGAATATTCATCGCTTTGGTAAAATATGTAACTAATTTTTTAAGAATTTTCATTCCTGGGTTGAAAACTAAACTGCCTTGTAGGAAAATCGTATTTTTTCTTAAAAATTTATTAATTTGTTAGAAAATTAAACTATTTGGTTGAAATATTTGTTCTTTTTTGACTGCAAAATCTTTCTTGTTTGAATAATCATATTTTTGGTTGGAAATTTAACTATTTTGTTGATCATTTAAATTTTCGGGTTACAATGTGCATTTTCGGCTAAAATTTTACACTTTTCTGTAGAAGATTCATCTTTTTTTGAAAATTCAACAATTTTGTTGAAAATTTAACTATTTGATTGATCGGATTGAGAATTCAAATGTTTCGTGGAAAGTTCATCCTTTTTGGTCAACGCCGTAGGACCATTTTGAAGAAATATATCATTTTAATTAAAAATTGATCTTTGTGTTACATTATCAACTATCTGTTAAAAAAATTCATCTTTTTTCATGAAAAAGCTATATGTGTAATTAAAATATTAAGAATTTTAAACTTTTTAATTTCAATTTAATGTTCGTGCCAATATTAATTTTATTTAAAATAATTTATTCGCCTATTTTCGTCAAAAATCTCCTTATTTCGCATGTTTTAGAGTATGTTGAAGTGTAAAGCCTGTTAAATTAGAGTTATTTGAAACTGGAATGTAAACTAAAGTAAGAAAGTAGAAGAGTTTAAAATTTTAAATGTTTAATTTGAAGAAAAGATATAAAAATAATACAATCCAAAAATATAATTTTAGCAAATTTTAAGAACTTTTTATGGCAATCATTCGCCGATATAAATAAATTTGTATTTCCCGTTTTTTCGGTCTAGTGGCCACTCTGAAATAGTTTCAACATTTTTGAACAACATTATCTTTGTTTTTGCCAATATTCATCCAGTACGCAGTGTTTACCATCAGATCGAGAGAATTTTTGGTTGTTTTTGTACTTCATGATTTTGTAGGGACTAGCTCGAATTATTTCTTGTACATATATTCATTATTATGTTGCAAAGATCGCAACTGAGACGCTCAGTCAGGTGGCCTTGACAATATATGTAACATTCACTGCTAATGATAGTGTTTACTGCATTCTCTTCACGCTCTGGTATTCTGAGCCAGCAGAAACTAAATAAGCCTACTCGCTCCCAGATGCTACATATTTTCACGTGCTGTAGCAACCATTTAAAAAATATATACATTCATACTCAGGAGGGTCGAAAATAGTAAATTCTGGAATTCAAAATCTCTACAGTGCGAAATAGTAGCGCCAAAAAAAGGGTTTCTTCTATTTAGACGTTAATTAAGTCGATCAAACCTACTCCTTACACACTCTCCCATCCCTGTTAATTCTACATTCCTCTACTTCCCCTTCCCACACTTTACGAGTCACCATACCTTCCCCAACTTTTTTTCCCTCTAATTTCCGGTCTCCTCTCTTCGCCGGCTAACAATCTCCTTCCCCCACTTCCCTTTACCAACCCACACTTCCTCACCACTATTTCCACTCATTTTTTATTATTTCCCCTACTTCCCCTCATTTAAACTCACTTCCCCTACATACCATCCTTAAGTTGCCTCCTTTCCCTCCCCTCACTTCTCCTCATTTCTAACCATTTTCCATATTTCCTCTTACTAACGATTACTTCTGTTACATTCCCTGACTAATTCAACCTTTCCCTTCCTTCTTTTCTCCTCTTTTCACTCAGTCTCCATACTTCCCTTCCCCTCATTTCTTCTCACTACCTATAACTCGCCTCTTTATATTCCCCATCACAATTTATACTTTTTCTCCTTTCATTCCTCTTCATTTCTTTTCATTTTCCCCGCTTCCCCTCACTTCCCTTATTTTCCCACCAGTTTTTCCCACTTATTATCACTAACTTTCTATTATTATCTACTTTCACATCTTTTAATTCTCCTCGCTTGCCATAATTTCCTTTCTCTTATTTCCTTTATTTTTCCTCCCCTCATTTTACCTACTTCCGCTTTCCTAATTCACTTTGCCTTATTTCCGACGACTTCCACTACTTTCCTTCCCATTTTTTTTCTTAATTGCCTTACTTTCCCTCCCCTCATTTTTTCTAATTTCCAAACATCCCCTAAATCCCCCGTACTTCCACATCCCTCACTTCCCTTACTATTACACACCTCATTTCCCATCACCCCCCCCACCTACCTTTTCTCCCATAATTTTCCCTCAAGTCCTCCTACTTCTCCTACATCCCCTCCATTAATTTCCCCTTAGTTGATCTCACTTGACGTCCTTGAAGTCTGAAACTATAAGAATAATAGCCCGGGGCTACGAAACCCAAAAATGTTTACAAAATTTTTTGCTTGCAGAAACCTGAAACTGCTTGTTTTCGTCCTATTCTAATACCTATTAGGGTTATCCAAAAACATACGTTTTTAAATTTGGAATATAACTTTCTGAAAACTTAGAATTTTCAAAGATATGGACCGATTTCAGAGGACCTATAAAGATACAGGATATTTCAAAAGATTCCAATTGATTTGATCATATTTCCGTGGATTTAAATGATTTTCAATGGTATTCCAATATATATTTTCCAGTATTACAATATTTCAGAGAATTTTAAAGGCTGTACAGAATTTTTAAGAATATATAAGTATTTTCAAGAAATCCAAAAAGTTTATAGGGATTACATAAGATTTCAAATGATATGAAATATTTCTGAGTTTTTAAAAAAATTCCAATGAATTTTTGATCGAGTTCAATCACTTAAAAGGATTTCCAAGAATTTAAAATATTTTAGGGTATTTCAAATAATTAGTCATGGCGCTGGGTATTAATTCGTTTATAATAAGAGGTCCCCTCAACAAAACAGTCGCATTCTATAGATTTCCACAAGCTGATTTCGAAAACGGTATTGATTTTTCTGAAAAAATTGCACTTTGTTATAAACGATTTTTTATAAATAAATGCTTTAAATAAATAAAAACAGACTTTAATATTTTATTTGAGAGGGATTAAATAGAATCAAATTAAAACGGTATCGTGTCATTTTTCCTACGAGAAATGGTTTTCGAGTCATGAATTTTTGAAAAAATTGAAAAATCCCGAAAATTCCAGAATTGCAAAAACGATGTAGCTCTAAAGGTGTAGTTCGTACGGATAATTACCAGAACACATTTTAAAACCATGAACGTATGGATTACATGAATTCGTACTAAAAACATCATATTGTGTGTTAATAACCATTTTTACGATAACAAAATGAAGAAAATTATTTTTTTCTCCGGGTTATTTATTTATATCGACATCAGTTTTACCTAGCTTAAGTCTGGTCAGAATGATACATTAACTTTTGAATTATTATAAAAAATTATCTTTATTATGCAAATAATAAGCTTCTTATATCTGCAGTTAGTACGAGTAGAATAATTACATTTCCTGTTCTTATCGCTACTTCTTATATTAGATACATTTTTTGCCCATTCAAGCATAAAGAACGACTTTTTTTAGAAGATTGATATAATACTTTTAATCTTGGTTGTTATATATATTTTTATACAATACGGACAGAAATATATAATTTTTCTTATTTTTATGACAATGAAGAGTGAAGAAAACTTTGACGACAGTTAGGTAAGGTCAAGTCAAATGTTGATATAAAATAAAACCCCTATAAAAAAAGTAATTTGCATCATTTTCCTTTTGTAAACAATAATGTAATATAAAAAAACCATACCTTCGGAGTTATATCGTTCTTGCACTTATAGAATTTTCGGGAATTTTTCAAAAATTCATAACTCGAAAACTATTGTTCGTGGGAAAAAATGGCACAATATCTCTTTTATGTTATTTTATTTGATTTTCCCGGAAAAAATGTAAAAAATCGTTTTTATTTATTTAAATCAATTGTTTATAATAAAATTGTTCTTAACAAAATACAAATTTTTCTAAGAAGACCTCTAATTTAAAGCGAAATCACAGCCAGCGCCACTGAATGATTCCCAGGCATTTTTCAAGACATTGCAAAAATTTCAAGAAATTTCCAAGGATTTAAAAGATTTTATTGAATTTGAAATAATGTTCATGCAGTTGTGAAGAATTTCCTAAAATTTCGGAAGATATGGAACGATTTCACGGGATCTAATGCAATATTTATTACTCTGTGGTAGGTTGTAATTCATTAAAAAACACACAAGCTTATCTTTCACATAGAACTCCACTGTATAATTAAGAACTTAGTGGACTGTATTACATGCTAAAAGTTTATAAAATTAATGCCTAAGTAAACACCCGACCGGACCTTCAACAATTCATATTAAAAAAATGTCATAAATCAATAGGAAGCGGCGAGATCTTTTTTATTCCTTCATCAAAAACACCGCTTTCAGTCTTAACCTTAACTACTCTCACAATTCCATCATCACCAGGAATCACTTCCAGAATCCTACCTAAAGCCCATCGCATGTGCTTCCCACATTCAACTCATTCAAGTATTCGTTGTATCAGCGCTTCCATAGGTCTAATTTTATTTTTTGCATATGTTGCCACGATGACAAACGATTTGTAGGAATCTGAGAAAGGTCTGTTGTTGGAACCGTTAGTAAAGATTGTCTTATCAGGTAGTGTCACGGATTCAATACAAGAAAATCATTAGGATCCGACGAGATTGGAGTGAACGGATGAGAACTAAGAATAGCCTCTATCTCGCAAATGCAAGTAGCTAGCTCTTCATAGGTAAATAATGTTTCACATATCGTTTTATGCATATGATGCTTAAGCTATTTCACGGCAGCTTCGCGTATTCCGCTAAAATGTGGGGTTCGTGGTGGAATAAAGTGCCACTCAATCTCTTGATCTGCTAATATTTTGACAACCTTTCTGTTATGCTCATTAGAATTAAGAAAATCGGGAAGTACCTTTAACTCATTTTTGGCTCCCATGAAATTAGTAGGGTTTTTAGAATACAAGGCCTTCGCTTTTTCTCGTCTGGCAAAAAATATACGCAAACAACCAATAAAGGCCTCTGTCGTCAGGCGACCTACCAACTCTATATGTTTTGTTGGTTAAAAGATAATAGGAATTACTTCTAGCAAACTGTATCAGGTTCTGTTCAAGGCTTCGCAAACTAAGTTAAATTCATGCAAATTGTATTAAACGTATGCAGATTAAATAAGTCCTGTGTTGATTTAATTGCATTTTATTTCACACACTATAGAAATATAAACAAATAAAAATGTATCTAGAAATTAAAAACGGTGATACAAAAGAAAACAGAGAACTCTATATCACGATGACAATAGCAACGAATTCGTTTTGTACCGATCGCATCTCTCAGAGTACTGCACCTCGAGCCTCTTCTCCCACAGGCCCTTTCCACCATCAGTCCCTATCTGCCCTGTTGCCACTTCATATTTTGAATTCATGAAAATTGTGAAAATAAGTGTTAACGTTGCACTAATTAGAGGAGTGATCCTTGAGCAAGAGTCACAGCATCAGACGGGTAACTGTACATCGGCAAGAAAATCATAATGGCCTCCAGACCGGATGAGGCATCTTAAGCCTTGGTACACTACAGTAACTTGAGTTTATGACAGAAACGTGCTTTCTATCGATTTTCCCTTGCTTAAGGGCAAATTGAATAAGATTCTGGATTTGAGAAAGTAGACAAAATCGTGGAAAAGCCCGAAGGCTGAATAATTTGCTTGTAATTTTTAAAATAAAAATATTCTTTAGCATAGTCTAAATACTATATGTACAGCTTTGGTAGCTGAACAGACAAATACTGCTGCATAGACCTTGACCTTATTTCGATTACGATAACTCTTCTCTTTGACATGAATGTATCCACAATAATCAACACCAGTATTTTCAAATGCACGAAATGCAGTTACTCTAACTTTAGGGAGGTTGCTTATTACATAGGATAATTCCTTAGGCTTTGCTGTAGAACATTTTATACATGCGTGTACGATTCTGCGAGTAACGAGTCTACCATCTAAAATTCAATATCTATGTCTAGTTTCATATAATGTAGCGTTAACGCTAGAATACATCAGCTCCATATGAGTGTTGCGAACTATGAGATCAGTTACAGGGTGGGATTTTAGAAGTAGGATAGGATGATTTCGTTTATAGTTTATGTCGGCGTTTTTTATACTTTCTCCTAATCTCTAAAGACAATCCCACATAATGGGGCTCAATCTTACAATTTTTGAACGTTTGGAGATTTTTATGTAAATTGATAGTGCATGAACTTCTTTTAAGAACAGCTTGAATCGTTCGTCTCGATGGCGATTGGATTTCTTGTGCAGATAATGCATCGTCATGATGCCTTTGGTTGCGTAATTTGTTTTAAAAATGAAAACAAGAAGCAATGAAACGAATGAGTCGTGTTAAGAACGAATTCCGATAACGGTCCATTCGTCCACACTCGATTATTTAGAACATCCATTGGTAATTGGCCTCTTGATATAAAATCTACAGGATTATCCTTCGTTGGTACGTGCCTCCAGTCAGCTGCTTCGGTGATTCCTTGAATCTCAGCTACTCTATTTGTTTCAAAGGTTTTGAGCTTATAAGGTGTTTTATTAATCCAGTTCAATACTATCGTAAAATTAGACCAGAATACTACTTTACCGAACTTTATTTTTAATGATTTTATGTCATTCTTATAAAGCTTTGATAATAGCAATGCTGCACAAAGTTCCAATCTCGGAATGGAGATAGTTTTGACAGGAGCTACTCGCGACTTTGAGCACAATAGAACAGAGAAATATCCTTGTTCATTTAAGGTTCGTAGATAGTAGAACCACGTGCCATGAGCGTTCTGACTAGCGTCAGAAAATCCGCGAAGCTGCATTCCCTAGAATTAGGGACCTTGACTGCTCTTAGTAACTCGCAATCGTTTATCAGGTTTAACTGCTTATGATAAAACTGCCATGGTTTTGCAAAGACTATTATTGGTGCGATGAGTCCTAAAGGGTCGTACAGTTGTGATATCTGAAAGATAATAGTTCTCTTAAAAATCATATTATTTTCAGGTTTCAGATTGACATCAAAACTTAAAGTGTCCTCCCTGTCATTCCAGCTTACCTCTAGTGTTCTCGTAGATTGATCTTCTGCTATTTTGCATTGTAAATTGTCCAAACAGTCTGGTAGATCTTCAGTGAGCTTTAGGTGGTTGGAAATCCATTTGAAAAGTCAGAGTCGCGCGTTGCTAAGAATGGTGCAACAGCAGTTCTGTAAGTTACGGTTTTGAGTTGATAGGTCTTGAGCTGTTCTTTATTGCTGAAACGCCAAAGTATTTTTTGATCATTTCTGTATTCAAGATGAATCAGGAATTTCCTATACACTTTTTCAATTTCAGCATTCAACACAAATACATGTAGTCGAAATCGTAGAATCAACTCAAAAATCCCTTCTTGAATTGTCGGACCCACCATTAACGCATCGGTGAGTGAAACCCTTGAATTTGATTTCGCACAAGCGTCAAATACAACTCTCATCTTGGTCGTGAGACTTGATTCTTTAAATACTACATGATGAGGTCTGTAGTACCCATCTTTGAATGCAGTTGAAACAGGCTCCATATGCTTAAAAACCTGATACGTTCTCATGAATTCCTGATATTTATCCCTTAAATTATAATCGCGTTCTAATTTACTCTCTAAAGCAAAAAATTTTCGATGAGCTAAATCATACGATGATCCTTGAGCCTTTTATTTTTTGTTAAAAGGTAATCGTACCATGTAACAACCTGCTGAATCACGTTAAATATTATTACGAAAGTGTTCCTCACAAGCTTCCTCTTCCACTACCTTTGTATTTGTAGGGACGTACGTGGTAAGGCGAGAGGGATTTTGTTCCTTTATAAAAGCTCATAGAATAGCTCCTCTCCTATGAAAGCGTTGATCTTACCCGGTTTGAAAAAATTAGGATCTGGAAGCTTAATATTGTTAGGAATCCTTAGAACATCTTCATTAATAGGAAGGCTAGGATAATCACTTGTGATATGAGGAAACACTAGCAAAGATAATTTTTGTGAATATTGATTAGACCTTGATTGGAAATTTGCAACAACCCATTCGGCACTGTTTACTTCCTGAGCATTCACGACCTTTATGGAAGAATCGGATTTCTTTCTTTTTAATTCCAAACATTTTGTTAGATCTTCAGTGATGAAGTTAGGTTGTGACCCGCTATCTAATTGAGACTCTGCTTTCGATTCCATATGTAAGAAAGTATGATGACGACGATTACAGATTATGCAGTTCTCAGATTAACAGTCAATTATCAAATGATTTCGTTTATGACAAGTAAAGCAGTTCGTGCAAAAATTAGTAAGCTCTTTGAATGTAGGCATCTAACTACCTTTTACCGATCACTCACTCCCACTCCTTCCGGGATTCTTTATCAAGTTTCGACGCAATTAGACAAATGAGAGGCGTATCCCAACTATCTGTTGGTTGTACCAAAAAATTTCATGCACGCACGTGTTTAAGTGTTGTGACTGGCAAATTACGCAAGCATGGAGCAGAGTCCTTGTTTGGTGTTGGCAAATCCAATAAAGATTGCATATAATTTTGAATAATAATTTTTTATTATTATATCTTTCTTCAAGGAGATTCCATGCTACATCGTAATTTGCTGCTGATGTTTCGATATTCTCAATTACACGCGCAGCGTTATCTGCTAGATATATTCTTAAATAAGGTCATTTTTGAACTTTCAGAATGTTTGGGTCATCATGTATCGCTGCTGTAAAATTATCTCCAAAGCCCAACCACCCGAGTCAAAATTTTAGTCCTATTTTGAACCTGCTACTTTAGAACTTAAGTTTGTATAAGAAGGATCTATACAGGGCTTATTTATGAACGATTAAGGTCCTAGTTTAGTCCTCCTAAGTGCTGCATATTTCCACTTTCAGCAATTTTAGGTCTAAAATAGGACAAATGGCGCGAACCTATTATAGTCCTGCCAGGTCCTATCCCAGTCGAAATGTTTTCGTATTTTGACCCTGCAATGGTAGGACTTACATAAATTTAATAAGGGCCTATACAGGGCTTATTTTCGGTATAAAATAATTATTTATATATAAAAAATGAAACTTTATTTCCACATCTTTTTAATAAATAATCACTTTTATATGCACGAAAATATCACATAAATCAATAATCTTACATACAAATTGGAGATTTATAAGTAATCCGTGTAATTTGTACAAGTTATGTTATTATCTTCGTTCTTCAGAGCTCCATCAGTTCCCATCTATCAATCCTTGAATCGGGATTCGCAGAAGTTGATGGGCCAGGATTATAATTTACGGCATTTCATGATGCATCCCATGCTTCTAAATGAATATTTTTTTTAGTTTTATTTTATGTTCTACTATATCGATAAGGATAAATAAAAGATATTTCAATATTTACCTTTTGCACTTTCACAATATCCCGGATAATTTTGTCGAACAAATATAGCGGAACATTCTGCCGCGTCCTCACTCTCTTTCCCAGGTAGCTGGGGTTTGCGCACTGATTTTCTCTCGTCTAAAATAAATAATTAATTTATCATGATTAATTCTATTTCATATTTTATAAGACTTACTATATAAATTAGTCCGCAAATTTATTTCAGTTTAGTGTTACATACGTACATATAATTTATTTTTTATTTATGTTTAACTATTTCGATAATTTTATAAGTATCACATGCCCTTTATCCTAAAAAATAATGAAATAATTTTTAAAAGCACTACAAATTATTGAATTGAATGAATTGAATAAAAATAAAAAAATTCGCCATTCGCAGCACTAGGCAAAAATCATGAATATCGATTTCGCTTTGCAGTTTACATATACTATTCACAATTTTCTCCTTTGCTTAATCCTGAAAAAAATTAAATAATATTTAGAATAATTTCAAGTTATTATAAAATTGTTCTTAAGAATTCCTCATTCTCATCTTTTTTCAAGAAGCTTCTCTTTTATCTTGTTTTTCACTTCAGTAAGGTCTTCATTAATATAACCCAAATTTAACTATTCCACTTTATAGATGGAAAACAATTTTCGTAAAAATTACGAATTAGATTACTGTTCTTACCTTTCAAAATTGCAACTACTTCCGGATCTATCACCTTCTGTAACTCGACAGCCAATTCATCATTTGTCAAGTCTTTAAAATTCGTCATGTTTCCTAACCTCAAATTGGTGAAAATCTGAAAACAATGAAAACATGTCGAATCTGTATTAAAAATGTTAAATCATTATCATTCAATATAATTTGTTTAAGGGCCAAGATCGATTACAAATTAAAGGGTTCACTGAAAAAATTCATAAGATCAATTAAAATATGAATGATTTTACTTTAAAAGAAGGCTGGGAAAATTGTATCGTTTGAAAATTAGCAAACGGCAAAGTTGCTTAACCTTTATAGGTACTATAAATTAAGGGAAGGAAATATTTTTTGCTTTTAAAAGAAATATATTATATGAGGAAGCAATATATAAAAAATGTGAAATAGTGCTTGATGCTAGTATTGTAAACAATTTACTTACCAAAGAATTCTTTTAAGAATTTTTCTTCCGCTACTACTGCCTTCTGTTTTTTGTAAAAAAAATTCAACCGCTCTTGATTTTACTTCACTCAAAACAAACTTACTCACTGACAAAACTCCAAAACTTTTCACAAACTGCACTGACTGCAAAATAGACGCCGATAGACGCTTCACGGCGCTTGACCCCCTTCCTTCCCACCAATCACCATGGTTACAGCACATGGGCAGGACCAAATCAGGTGATCAAAAATATAGCAGGACCAAATCAGGACGTTAAAAATATTCAATTTTGTCGCGGAGTTCGTAAAGGTATAAATTAGGATTTGAGCAGGACGTACAAGGTCCAAAATAGGACAAAAAGTGCGACGCAGAACCAAAACAGGTATTAAATGAGTTACGCAGGTTCCACAAAGGACTAAAATTTCGACTCGGGCAGTCCTCGCAAGCGCCAGAAAAAGTGGGAAGATTAAGTTTTGGTAGCGGAAAATGCATTCTCATTGATGCCGCATCGCTATTTGGTGTAATAGTTTGTGAGGCTGCTATTTGTCTTAAATTGATCAATTCTGCTTCCCGCTGAGTACTGAGCTCAGCCACATTCGAATCAGTGAGCGACGACCGAAGCAGACGCTCATTAATCATTTTCGTAGCTAATTCACTGTATTCATAATCATTATTTTCAAACTCTGTACGTTCTGCGATACGCGTTGGTCCTGGAACTAATAATTCAAGGCCCATTTGCCCTTAATCATATTGATTTCAAGTCTTTTGGATCTTTTTTAAACAAAGCTGAATTTCTTCTACACCAATTCTATCTTATGTTTCATTATCTAGCCATTTTTCTTAAAGTTTTTAAATTTAGTTAAGCGAGTTTTACAATTGGTACGAGTTTGTCGAAAACTTTCAACTTCGTCAGTAGTTATAATAAATCAAATACATATATGTTAAAAGTTTATAAAATTATTGTATAAGTAAAGGCCATACCGGACTTGTACCTTTTCGTTAGAAGAGTCTCACGCGTCTCTGCTCTTAAATTGAAATCAAACTCAAACATACAATCTATCAGATGGCACCACTCACATTAAGCGCAACAATCATTGCAATTTTAAAATTAAAACTTCGCTTCGCGACATGACTTTAAAAGCTCTAAACGGTTTTTAATATATTTTTAAGGATTTCAGGAAATATCGATTTTCATTGAATTCTTCGAGATTTTTAAATTTTAAGGGATTTTACAAAAAGTAAGGGAATTTATAGAGTTCCAAATATTTGAAAAGATTACAAATAAATTTTGCAATGCGTTTGTATGTATTTAGAATTCATCCTTATTTCTTATTAGTTTATCCTGCATTTTGTTTAATTCTTTGGGATTCTCTTGCATTTTTTGAATTTACTTTAATTCTTATAAAATCACTCAATCCTTCTGAATTCAGTACATTTTGTTCACTTTTTGGTTTAATTAATCTTGAAGTCTTTCAAACTTACCTTCTTTTCTTAGGAATTTCATCAAATTCTTTCGAATTTCCTACCATTCTTTGTGAACTTATATGAAATTGGCTGAATTCAATAAATTTTGTCATTTTTTTTAATTGCTTTCAATTTATTTGAATTTTTTTAATTCAGTTGAAATTTTACGAATTTAATTGAATTATCGTTTCCTTAAAGTTCCTCTAAATTCATTAAAATTTTACTAAAACCCAAGCAATTATATTAAATGATTTTCTACTCTAATATGCTTTTTTTCAAAAAGAATAAGATGACATGTACTATCTCTTACTGATTTCACGAAACCTTTTTTTGACAAAGTCATGAGTATGTGAATTTTAAAAATTGGAAAAGCAAGTTATACAAAAATGGTCAAAATTGTTGTTTAAAGTGCGATATTTTCATTCTGCAATAGGTTCCCAGTGGACACAAGCTTGAAAGAACATCTTTATAACGGCTTTAAAATGTCCTGAGTCAGTCCATATAAAGTTCCATAAACATACAATGTTCCAGAGACATTTCAAAGACGTATTTCGGCTATAAAACGTTTTTAGAACATTATTTGGTCTGACTTATGACAGTTTTTAAAACGCTTAAATGACGTCTTTTGACTTGTACGTCCAAGAAACGATTTGAGGACGTTCCAATTACGTTATAAAATGTTGCACCCACTGGTTTCATATCTTTTTTTCTGAAACTGATAAAATTTCTTCTCCTTTCACAAAAGCCGGTTGAAAATTTTTAAAATATTCAACATTGACAATATAGCTGCGGTTTTTATGAAAATATTCAATATCAATACATCCGAAAATTTAAATTCACATTTTTGGTGAAAACTACACAAGATAAGAAGAAAGTCAAAAGAAAAAAATTATTTTTCTGAAAAAACATCTAAAATAATGTCTACTGAACCTTTATTCTATAGCGCGTTATTTTCTAATTTTGTTGGGAAATTATATTCAAAATCCTTTGCAGTATATTTCATCTCAACGAAACAACTTATAATTTATGCTGCAAAAACACATTATTCAAAATATTTATATGTAAGCTATAGTGCTTTATATTGTATAACTCAGTGGCATGCATTTTCTATTTTAATATTTATATGGTTGTAAAACGTGTCTCCTGAAGATTGAACGTGTGGTCTGAATGTGACATTGTACTTCTACTTAAAGTTTCCAAGCCGTCAAAGAGTTCGAAATTTAAGCTCAATATTTCAAACTTAATAGAAAAAAACTAATACCAGACCAGCCTTCGATTCGGCGAAAAAAATATACGTAAGATCCACTTATTGAACCATTTTTCTGTCCATATGTTATACGCGCCTAAGCGGTAAAAACTATGAGCAAATCAATGTACAGGTAATATTATAACCAAAAGTTATCTCATCCCAATACATTGATTTCCTCTCTCATGCACTTGTTTTGCCGATAGAGAGTATAACTTATTATAGGGAGGCAAGAGTTTGGGACTGTTGCTGTCTTTGTAGCTTCAATATCCCTTACGCGCCTAGCCCCTCCATCTTCCCAACCCACGCTGCCAGCAGGAGAAGAGGAAAAGATACTCTGGCGAGAGTGAGAGAGACGGCATTATTTCCCCTACTGCGTTGCTCCCCCATGAAAAGGCCCTGCGTTAGCCCGTAAGCGATTCCCTCCCGGTCCTCGGACCATGGAAAACACCTAGTGTATCTAGTGCTGAATAAACTGCTAGTCCAAGCAATTCTGGGTGCTCTTACTCTAGACCAACCCCCCTCCATAAACCCGTCATTTCTGTTTCTCCCCCTGCCTGCTGGTAAAGTACAGCAAACAGTCTCACCCGCCCCCCTTGCTGGCAAAATACAGCGAGTGTGTACCTCTCTCTTTTTCATCCAATGCCTGCTGGTAAAGTACAGCAAGCAGTCTCTCGCCTCCACCTCCACTTGCTGGTAAAATACAGCAAGTGGGTTACCTCCCCCTTTTCCACCCATCGCCTTCTGGTAAAATACAGCAAGCAGTATCTCACCTTCACACCCTCTTGCTGGTAAAATACAATAA
>NC_046659.1:75404389-75409582 GCF_010883055.1 Belonocnema kinseyi | reverse complement strand
CCCCCCCCCTCTTACACTTTCTATCCTGTGCCTCTACCACCATTTCTCAGGAATTTCTTGTCACGCTCTAAAAAGTTACTATCCTGCACTGCAACCCCTTTTGTCTTTCTTCCCTATCACCTCAAAGGGGCCTGTAGCACATAAAGTTTGTTAAATATATAGTACGAATATAAATTCTATAACATGTAATTGTTTATTTGTACTAAATCTTTAACTGGTTAAAAAAAAAAGATGAAACATATATTTTATGTGATTTGTTAGTTGAACCGAATGACGATAATAGTTTTTCCGACTCTTGAATATTGAAACAAAATCCTTAAACAATTGAAAGTCAATTTGTTAAAACTTAGTATTTAATTCCTTGAAATTAATTTATTTTAATTAGGGCTTTAAAAAACTATTTGATACAAAATTTTGAGACTTATATTGTTATGACATAAAAATATTTTTGATCATATTTGGCTCAACAAGTATTGAATTTTGCTGATTTCTTTTATATATCTATTACACTCTACTAATTTTCGAATGTACTCTATCATTTTGTTAATAATTAGAATTTGGAGAACATTCTTTGTCGCTTCTGAAAAAATTCTTCGTGTAACCTAAACGTAAAAATAAAAAAAAAAGGAAATTAGGAAAGAGAAGGGTTCATTGGTGCGCCTAAAAGAAACAGTGCATTTAAACGAAAAATATACAAATTAATTTTTCTTGATTAAAGATTTTATTAAATACAATCCTTTTCCTTATCAGCAGCTAAATTTAAGTAAATGTAAAATTTGAGCTTTAAATGATTGAATTCAATTGCACCGAAATAACCCAATAGTTACCGAAAAAAATTCTATAAACAAATTGTGAGAAAGACTGTTTTTGAAAATCGACTGAAGATTGTGAATTTCTTATCAATTACATATTATACCAGAATTCAGACGATAGGAATATTTTCGAGAGCTAAACTATCACAGTTTTTTGTAAATGCCTTTCTCTCTCCTAATAGCAAATGCAAAACAATAAATTAAAATACCCTGTGCAAAAAATTTCTCTCAATCTAAACAAGTTTAAGTTTCGAATAGTGCGTTCAAATAAAGATCGTAAGATTTTAAACTATGGCTTGAAATTTGATTTGAAACGATTGAATTTTGCTTTCGTGCGCTTATACCAATTAATGTTTTAAGCAATGCAAAACAAAAATGATTAAATCAGATAAGAGTTACTTGAATAATTTCAGCTAAAACAAATAAATGATAAAAACAAATAATCGGGTAAAGATTTAATTAATTTAAGTGTGGAAATGATCGCATTCGCGATCGTCAAAGATTTATTCATACTCGAACTTCAAGTGATTAAATCTATGACTGATTATTTAATTTCATCCTGTATTTATTTTAGCTGCTTTAACTGAATTTATTCGATTAACCTTTAAATGATTTAACCATTTTTTTAAAATTTATTAAACGACTAAATGTTTATTGCACATAGCACTAGTAAACAATGCAAAATAAGGATCGGGTGAATTAAACTTGAATTTTTCAAAAATGTATAGAGAAAGTTTTTACTCGAAAAAAACCTTTATACCTTTTTCCAAAAATTAATTTTTTATATGAAACTTTGTAGTCGTTTTGGACGTAACTCTGAAGAAAAATACAGATAAGTATTGCAATATCTTGATTTCTGAACAAATAAAATACCTATTAAAAAATCAATCAAAGCAGACGCCATGAGCCTTAGAAGCGGTTTCGTCACTTAAGAGGGTAATTAAATTATTCAAATTCCTTCAGAATTCGTTAGAAAAAATGTTTGAATTGTTTGTCCAGAAATTCTTTTAAACATTGTAAAAAATAAAACAGATAAAGGTTTTTATGAAAATCTTCTCATGTTTTCAAAAATGTGATAAAAATAAAGACGATTTTTTGGAAAATCCTAGCTTTTCATGTTTTGCCATCGTTTTCACAAGTTCACTTTGTTTAAGGAGTTCTTATAAGTTTTATATGGGCTATAATGTAACTTAATTTTTTATTCTTCTCGTAAAAAATACACGAAATCGCAAATGTAAATACAAAAATTCAATCTTTACAAAATAATCTTTTTCATTGTAAAGCAGTGATTTACTATGAACCAAATTCACGAAATATGTCACACGCATTATCAGCTATTTCTAAATAAAAGTTTAAAAGGTGAGGTTTTTGAGAAAACTTCTTTCAAAAATATTCCACAAATAAGCAACCATTTTGTTACTTACAATTTTTTTCAATTTTTTCGGATCAATTGAAATAGCATAAATTTCCACAATAAAAAATCCCGAATATCTAGTCCCTCGAAAAATACTGAATTTAACAAAAATGTATTTCAATTTGTGAGAATCGGCAGGTAAACTGCAAACAATTGTATCATGAAAAAATTTATTGATCAAACTGAAAAATAAGTGTTCTTTTACTTTCACTACACAGTGATATATTCAAATTAAACATTACTTTGACACCTAAAACTGCACCTTTCTACCTAATGTAAAATGGAATGGGTCTTCCAGAATTTTCAGTCTATTTAAAAGTTGTTTAAAACCGCATTTTTAATGGGGATAGCTCTTTAGAATCAATAAATAGAAATTAAGTTGAATGTGAATAAAGTCTAATTTTTTATTTGATTTGCTTTTTTGAATCAGAATAAAATTTGTTAAATTTGTTTCAGACAAAAATCGTAATAAAACTGCACAACCTGGTAGAGTTTCTAATTTCTGGGAAAGTCGGCCCTGATGTCGATGTTAGATTGAAAAAAACAGTAAAACACGTATGCTAATAGAGGAAAGAAAGAAGGAGAGAGAGAGTGAAAGAGAGAAAATTACACCGCATTGCATTCCACGTGATCTGAAGAGAAGGGCACGCCTCGGCCGCCAAGTCACGCGCTAAACCACGCTTTATCCTTCTCAACACGTGCACGCAATAGGTTGGACGTCATATGTAGGAAAAAACAATTAATTATTTAATATTTATATACTTTTCTTGGTGACCGGTGTAAACCTTTACCTTCGAATTTGCATTCGTAACTATTCTTCGTGTCCCAACAACCTCAATTTATAATATTTTATGGCCAACAACGCTACTACAATAACTCAAAAAATTCAATTCCAATCATTTTCGATAAAAAGTGTGCATATCTTGATTTTTAATTTACAACCAAAATTTAAAAGAAGCACTTATTTTTTTAACATGTCTATAATTATAAAGATTTTTATTAGAGAAAAACCAAAAAAATGGTTTGCTTAAAAAACTCTAACCTTTCAGGTACTTTTTTTTTTATTAATTAATTACCTATTACGTTTAAATTGTTATTAGTTCATTAGTATTTCTGTCGAGACTAATGTTTTATATTTTCCAATTATATAATACAGATACTAAAATTGAAAAACGTAACTCTTGAAATTTAAACGATGTCGTCTGGCTCGAACATTTCACGTCTACTTACACTTGCCAAGTTCTTGCCATTTTATCACATATGTAAAAAATTATAAGAATTTTCAGGAAATAAATCAAAAACGTTATGTTTAATCTTCACAAATAACGAATTTGCAATTGCAAAATCTATAAAATTTAATAAATTTCAACTTTTAATCTTCAAACATGAACTATTTTAGAAAAACCATTTAAAATGGCCTCATTTCCTATCACTCTTTAAATATTGAAGAACCTCCAATTGTCAGTATTAAAAATTAAAGAGTTTTATATCGTAATTCGTCAAACTAGAAAAATTTCCACGTATAAATCTTCAAAATAGAAGTATACTTAAAGAAATGTTCCAAATTATATACCCTTAAAATATAAATCTTGAGAATTAAATAATTTGCAATTTTATATTTCCAATGTTTGAGAATTTTTAATTTTAGCTCTCCCAAATTGTCAGAATTTGAAGTATAATCCTTTTAAATATAATTTAAAATTCTGTAATTTTGATGATTGACTTTTGAACTGTAAATAATTTAGACGACTTAGAATTCAAAACTCGTGACTTTCGATCTTTAAAATCATGACAATGTAAGAATTTCTAATCATACATCTTTTAAATTAAATAATTTTAAACTGAGCATAATTAAAATCGAAAAAATTTATACTGGAAATCATTGAAATTTAACCATTTTTACTTTTTAAGTTTTTGAAACTGTAACGCATTAAGTTTTAAACCTTTAAAATCGCAAAGTTCTTATTTTTTAAATTTTAAGTTAATAGTAATGTCAATTTAAGGTTTCATAATTAATAATTCTGTAATTTTGATAATAATTCTTGAAAAATAAAACAATTTTCAATTGTAAATTTTAGAAATTGTAGGACTTTTAATTGCAAATATTGAAAATTAACAATTGTTTAATTTTGCAAGTTGTAAGTTATAATTGAAAATTCTGTAATTTGTATGCTTTAAATTCGAAAATTGACGCATTTTAAATTTTAGATCGTGAAAATTGAAGAATTGTTAATTATAAATCTTTAAAATAGAAATATTGAAAAAATGTTCAAAATTATATAGCTTCAAAATACAAATCTTAAAAATGAAACAACACGTAATTCTATATTTTGCAACTTCAAGAATTTTCAATTGTAACTCTTCAAAACCCTAAATCTTTGGAATTTAAGAATTTTTAATTCTGACAACTCACAATTTAACATATTTTTAACTTTGATGATTTTTATCCAAAATTTCTTTAACTTGGAAGATTTACAACTGAAAACTTAATTTTTCATTCCCAAAACCATCAAAATTTAAACACCTTTATTTATATATGTTTAAAATTCAAAAACTATCAATTGTGATTCTTTAATTTTAGACTAATTGAAAAAAAAGCGTTAATAAATACATCATTTGAATCAATACACATTACAAATTGAAGGATTTTCGAATGAAAATTTTCAAAATTGACCTATTTTTAAAAGATTTTCAGAATTTTATGGTTTTTAATCATAAACATCAGTAAGAATCATAATTCTAGAACGTATTTTAAAAACATCTTTCTAAACTCAAAAATTTAATATTAACTTTCTCATTTTTTTTATTTATTCTAATTCTTACTAAGATCAAATATTATTATTATTTATTATTATTACACCATTAAGCCATTTCCCTTTCGGGGTAGGCGTGACTCACTCGGTAGGGGAAAGCAGTAGTGTGTGGAAGGGATAGAGATTTTTCAGATTGATCCAGAATTCTCGTGCT
>NC_046659.1:75400556-75404289 GCF_010883055.1 Belonocnema kinseyi | reverse complement strand
TCATTCACTCTACTGACACTCTTTTTATTAACTATTTGCCGCCATACTTTCCTGTCCTGGCATACTTCTCTAGCTTATTTTATGTCCATGCATTTTTTCATGTAGGCTCTCGTGTTTCTGTGACTTCTTATGTTTCTTCTAACTAGGGTCTCATTCACACATTCTAACCATTCTTTCCGCGGTCTACCTCTGGGCACGCTGCCATTTACTGTACCTTGATACACTTGTTTCGTTAGTCGTTCGTTTGGCAGTTTCTCAACCTGTCCGAACCATCTTAACCGATTTCTTTCCCATGTATCTGCTAGCGTCTCTTCTGCACCACATTCTTTTAGAATTGTCTCGTTACTTACTTTGTCCATCAGGGTTTTCCCGCATATTATGCACATGAATCTCATGTCAATTGCATTAATTTTACTCTTATCTTTTTTTTGATAAGTCCATGTCTCGCTACCGTATAGTACTGTCGGTACAAATATGGAATTATGTATTGCCATTTTAGCTTTATTTGATATATTTTTACTTCTGATAAGGGGACCTGCTCTACTAATAACCTTCTTACCTTCATTTATTATTTAAATTAAAGTAACAGATTAATTAAGGCGATTAATATTTAAATTAAATTAAAATTGTATGGAAGCTGATTTAGCTGTTTGAATATTTATTTTAATTTATTATTATTATTTATATTTTATAGTGCTTGTAAAATTTGAAAACGTGATTCCTGAGATCCAAACACTGTTGTCTGACTCGAACATTCAACATCTACTTTAAAGTGCTAAGCTCTTGACGGCCTTGACATTTTAGCAGTGTAGAAGGGTTCAAACAGGAAGGTTACTCAAGAATTTTAAAAATTCAAAACTATAAAAAGGATTCGAAAAAACGGACTGAAAATCCTGATGATGTAAATAATTAAAAAGTTTAATTGATTGTCATTATAACATTACTTGCAGTAAAAAGCATGTTATAAATTGAGTCTCCAATTACACGTTTCGAGAAGAAATCGAGGTTAACCGGGCAATTTGAAAAGCCAAAGTCCACATAGAATAATATTTTATAGCATCACTGTCTTTTTTAAAAAAATCATATCTAAGTTTCTGGCATTTGAGTTTTTCTCTTATTTGCATTTTCTTTGTTCCTCCAATCTACAAAAAGAGAAAAAATCGGCAATTGACCGGACGATGAGACAGAGTACATTATCATTCTATTTAAATCTACTCTCTAAAGATAGACTTCCGGTCGAAATATGCTCACACTCAAGCACATTATTTGTGTGTATATCATTCGAAAGGAATTCGACCGAGATCTCGATTTCCCGAAGCTGGATTACAATTATAACATAACGTAATCATGTGCACGCAAACTTAAATCCACGCAAACCCATATGAACTCGAGCCTTCTACACTATAACTCAGATTCACTATCTTATTCTCTTGCTTCTAAAGAAAGCTTTTTGGAATATTAAAATCTCACAAAAAACATTTTCGATGAAATTCCAACGAACAAGAAGTTATTAGTACAAACATAATTTGTTTTTTTGGTCTTAATCTAAAATTCAAAGTTGAGCAAATAATTCTGAAAGGTATCTAGATTTTTTATATATTAAATTGAAAAAACACAAGAATTTTCAAAATTTATTTACAAGGAAGAAATGAAATCTTGACGAGATTATTATTATCAAAAAAAGAGAAAAAATCACGCCAAGTTTTAAATGTCTGCTCTTTAATTACATTCTCAAATATTTTGTGCCTTTTTCAATTGAATAAATTTTAATATTTAGATATTTTTTTTAATTAGTTAGCAAACTTTGATATTTCACAAACTATGTTAATTGCACTTCTTTTCAATACAAAATTTTGTTATGTGAAGACGCATATGAAAGTAATAAAAATACTTAAGACTCAACACGATACAATTCGTATAATTGTTATTTATATTATGATTTAAAATATAATTATAAATAGTTTCTGCATTTTATATGCTGCACAATGAGATTTAATAGTGTCCGCTCCAGGACGTTTGAATTACTGAAAAATCTAATTTTTTCAATTAAATGTCTATTTTCTTTAAAAAATAATTCATCATTTGGAATTTCGTGTGATATAGCCCTAGATATTCATCTAACGAAATTATAATTAAAAATGTGTACCAGAAGATTTGAAGTGCAAGCTATAGGGCCACTAAATTACTAAAAATATTACTTTCACATTTTCTGAATCTGGTAAATATGGACAATACGTATGTAAAGAAATAATTTGTTATTGGCCGAAGAAACTAATAAAAACTTGAATTTTGGACATAAAGATGAAATAACTCAAAAAATAAAATAATTCTTTGTAAATAGCATTAAAGCATAATTTAGTCAATTTATCCTGAAATATTTAAATGAATCAGTTTAATATTCGATGGTACTAGTCGACTGAACTGCTAAAAATTCTAATTTTGGGCATAAAAAATGAAATAACTCTAGAATTAAACAATTAATTTAAATTTCCTATAATATATCACTGCCGATTTATTTAGCGAATTTGTTCTGTATGTTTTAGACGAATTTGTTAAATATTTTAGAGTACCAGTCGACTGAACTGCTAAAAAATGTAGCTTATGGCATGCAAAATGAAATAACTCCAGAAATAAAAAATAAATTCGAATTTCCTATAAAATATCATTGAAGCATTATTTAGTCAATTTATCCTGAAATTTTTAGATGTATTGGTTAATTATTTTAGGCTGCTGGGGGCCTGAACTTCTAAAAATCTAATTTTCGTCATAAAAATGAAATAACTCTAGAAATATTTATGAAATTTAGATTTCCTGTAGAAAAACACTGATATTTTACTGTTGCTTTTTACTTTTCTAATTTATTTTAGGTTGCAGGTTGATTTAAGTGCTGAAATACAAATTTTCGGCATGAAAAATTAAATACCTCTAAAATTAAATAATGAATTTAAATGACCTGTAAAATAGCACTGAAACATCATTCAGTCTATTTATTTTGAAAATTGTAGATGAATCAGTTAAATGTTTTAGGCTACAGATCAAAAGAATTGCAAATTAAATTTTGGGCATAACAAATTAAATAACTCTAAAAATAAATAATAAATTTCAATTTCTTGTAAAATAGCATTAAAACTTCATTTAGTCAATTTAACCTTAAATTTGTAGATGAATAGGTTATATATTTTAAGCTACAGATCAAAAGAACTGCTAAAAAATCAAATTTGAGCATAAACACTGAAATAACTCTAGAAATAGTAAATTAAAGTTTTATAAAAAAATAGCACTGAAGTTTCAATAAGTCAATTTATCCTGAAATTGTAAGACGTATTGCTTGAATATTGTATATACTGAACTGATAAAAAAATCTAATTTTGGACATGATAATGGAAATAACTGTAGAAATAATTAATCAATTTCAATATCCTGTCAAATAGCACTGCAGCTTCATCTAGTCAATCTGTCCAGAAATTTTAGACAAATCAGTTGAATATTGTAGGCAACAGCTCGACGGAACTACTAAAAAATTTAATTTGGGTCATCAAAAATGCAATAATTCAAGAAATATCTATTAAATTTAAATTCCCTGTTATATGCCACTGGTATCTTATTTTTTACTTTTGTAATTTATTTTAGTCTACCAGGTGTATACATATGAAACCGGTATTGCCATTTAGCGGCCAGTAGGCACACTTGTAGGCACTGTCAGAACTTACCATTTGTGCTAATTGGCGTATTG
>NC_046659.1:75377681-75400456 GCF_010883055.1 Belonocnema kinseyi | reverse complement strand
GAGGGCGCATACTTTGAATAAAATATTTTTTATCATTCTCTTGAAATAAATGTGTTTTTTTCTTGAAAAAATACCGGTTTCATATGTATACACCTGGTACAGTTCGAGTGAACTGCTGAAAATTTTTAATTTTAGGCATAAAAAAATCCTACGAATAATATTTTATCTAAATTCCCTTTAAAATAACACTGCAGCTTCATCTAATCATTGATGCTGAAATTGTTAGGCAAATAAGTAGAATATTGTAATCTACGGATCGGCTAAGCTGCTTAAAATTAAATTTCTGGCATAAGAAAAGAAAATAACTCTATAAATAATTAATAAATTTAAATTTCCTGTGAAATGACACTGAAGCTTCATCTCTAGTCAATTCATCCTGAAATTTTCTCGGGAGTTGGTAGAACATTGCAGGCTGTAAGTTGACTTAAATGCTAAGAACTCAAATTTTGGGCAAAAAAAATGAAATAACTTTAAAAATAAATAATAAATTTAAATGTTGTGTAAAATAACATTGAAAGAAAATTTTCTCGCAAAGGAATAACTAGTCCGCCGGTCGCCTACCCCCACTCCTAGGTGTTTGCATAGATGTCTGGCGCCTACCCCCACTCCTCGGCTATTTGGATAGGTGTCTGTACTATGTCTCGCTAGAAGTTTGCATTTTATTGTTTACTTTCTATGAATATAAGATGAGAGGTAGAATTTTTGGCAAGTGTATACTTGTATAAGATTGACAAAGTTTCTGAATGAAGCTGCACCTACGTTTTCTCAAATTCTATACTAAAAAACTAAATCTTATCATCTTATTTTCTTATTATTATCCCTTATTTTCAATTCGCTGATATAAACAAAACTAAAACACGCAAGCACTAGCGAGAAAAGGCCCAGAAACCTATCCAAACAACCGAGGAGTGGCTTTAAGAGGCCAGACGTATATGCAAACACCGAGGAGTGGGGGTAGATGATCGGCAGACCATATTTAGCCCTTACTACTCAGGTTTTTCCTGAACGATGACCATCCTGTTCATCTAGCTAATTGCATGATATGGAAACAAAAAGGGGCTAACCCTCATTCGGAAAATTTTTCAGTAGAATGGAAAAAACTGTATGATTTGTTATTTCCATGCAAATTTTTGTTAGCGTTAACCAGCCCCCTGCCTCGACTGTGTATGTGTATGTAGTAGTAGTTTTCTTACGATCCGGAGGAGAAATGTCGGTCAAACTAAGCCAACAGATGGCACCACAAAAACAAGGTCTGTCTTTTTCATTGAGATGCATTAAGAAAAAGCAAAAATAATTAAAAACTTGATGCTGTTTGCAAATAAACAAAAAAAAAACATATGAAAAAATAAGAGTAACTATTACTTATTATTTCAAAAAAGCAAAAGTCATCAAAATATGTAGTTTAATATGAATAAAATTTAATTTTGAGATACATTTTGAAAGCAGTTCGAACTTTATATTTTTGTGATTTATTTTGCTCATATTATCGATTTTATTATTTCTTAAAGTTAAACAAAGTTATTTGTTGTTGAAATTATTAATGTCGCTAATGAAAAAATTAATAATATTTAAGACCTCAATGACAAAAATATTTAAAACATATACATGATCAGGAGAATTAATGAAAAATATATTACTTATATCCAATATAAATATGATAATAATTAGAATATGTAAGACTGCAACTTAAGTTGCAAAGTAAAGAATCTTTGTTCCTTTAAAATCTTAAAAATTTCAAGTTTTGAAGGAAATATTTTTAAAAAGTAGTGGTAACTGTAATTAAAATGTTTGAGTGACTGATAAATGAGAAAATGGATTTAATATAATGTATATATTTATTTAAATTGAACCAAACATCATATATACATTTATACAGTTCAATAATTTATTTGTTTCTTAATCTTGAAAGCTTTTTTCTCGCCACGTTCAGCCCATAATAATTTTATTTAAAAATTTTAATTTAAAGGAGATTTTGAACTAAATAGTTAATTATATTATTGCAAACCTCATTTCTAAAATAAAAAGACTATAAGCTATTAAAATCTATAAACAAACGTACTGTACTCATGACGCACAGTTGGAGGAAATGCACTTTTTTCATTAAAAAATGTCCAGAGCCTTCAATTTTCTTGCGATTTTGAATTTTTCTGTTTTAAATTAGAGATCATTAAATTCTATAGTTCTTGACTCTCCGATATTTTGTCTCCTCTATTTTTTTATTAATAATTTTTCCAGTCGAAGTATGAACAAAGTCTTATTATCGGTGAAAATTTTTTTTTTGCTAAAAGTGCTTTCCATTAATGTAGGAATGACATTTAATAACAAAAATAATTTAAAAGTTTATAATAATTTGAGATTTTTCAAATTATAATTTCCTTCAATGGCCACAATGACTTCAGGTATTCCTTAAAATAATAAATATTTAATAATATTTGATAAAATATAACAATTTAAATCTTTGTAAACAAATTATATAAACAAATTTTAAATGTTTGCCCTTTCGCATAGAACATTTTTTTGCACTGGAAATGTTTTAAGCTATTGCACGAATGACTGCTAGTCACATAAATATTAGAAGAGTTAACAATAACCACTGTTATTAACAATTCTTGTGACAAAATATTTAAACTTAAGGTTTTATCAAATTTAAATTTTCTTTGATAGCCAAGTCGATGGTTTATTGTCAAAAGAATTTGTATTGAGTGAATCTTAGCATGCAGTGTTATGATTCATTTCCAATCTATTACGATTGAAAACCCGACTTTTTCCGAGTGATACTGCCAACATTGGGACATTTTTTGTGTAAATTGTTTATAAACATGTAAGTTGTTATATTCCACTAAATATGATCAAAGATACCTTTTTTAGGATAATTTTGATAAAACCTTACATTTGAATATTTTGTCACGAGAATTATTCATAACAATGGTTATTGTTAACTGCTCACATCTTTTTGTGACTAGCAGTTATTCGATCAACAGCTTAAAATATTTCCAGTGTAAAAAAAATTTCTATTCGAAAGGACCAAAATTTTGAATTTCTTTACCTAATGTATTTACAAAAATTTAAATTGTTATATTTTATCAAATATTATTAAATATTTATTGTTTCAGGGAATACCTGAAGTCTTGTTGGCACTTGAAGGAAATAATAAGTTGAAAAAAATCTAAATTATAATATGTTGCTACAAGAATTGTTTATAACAATAGTTATTATAAACTTTTCAATTATTTTTGTTATTAAATGTAATTCCTATAATAATGTGAAGTACTTTTAGCACCAACGAATTTTACCGATAACAAGACTATTTGTTAATTTGTTTATTAAATTTGTTTCCAACAAATAAATGGAATGATAAACAAATTATTTGTATTTTATGAGTCCCTATACATTAATTTTAGACAATATAAAGTTTTCCTGATAAGTTATCAAAGCGTACAAAATAGTTATGTACAAAATTTCAGTTTTTCCATGCTTTGAGTAGAAAAATTATTGATAAACAAATAGAGAAGCCAAAGTTCGGAGCGTCAAGCTGAACGAAAAAAGTGAATTTCCTCCTACACTCCGTCATGAGTACGGTACGTTTGTTTATAGAGTTTAATAGTTTATAGTCTGTTCATTTCAGAAATGAGGTTTGCAATAATATAATTAACTACTTAATTCAAAATCTCCTTTAAATACAAAATTTTTAATAAAATTATTAGGGTTGAATGCAGCGAGAAAAAAGCTTTCAAGATTAAGTAACAAACAAATGATTATACTGTATAAATGTATATATGATATTCGGTTCAATCGAAATAAATACATACATAATATTAAATAATATTAAATCCACTTTCTCATTTATTAGTCTTTTCATTAACTTTTTACCAAATTATTCCCTCAATATACAATATATGTCATATATTTTTTATTAATTCTTCTGAGCATGTATACGTTTTAAATATTTTTGTCATTGAGGTCTTTAATATTATTTATTTTTTCATTAGATACATTAATAATTTTAACAACAAATAATTTTGTTTAACTTTAACAAATAATAAAATCAATAATATAAGAAAAATAAATCACAAAAATATAAAGTTTGAACTGCTTTCAAAATTTATCTCAAAATTAAATTTTATTCATATTAAACTACATATTTTCATGACTTTATCCTTTTTTAAATAATTAGTAATAGTTAGACTTATTTTTTCATCAATTTTTTTTGTTTATTTGCAAACAGCATCAAGTTTTTAATTATTTTCGCTTTTTCTTAATGCAATTCAATGAAAAAGATAGACCTACTTTTTGTGGCGCCATCTGTTGGATTAGTTGAACCGACAATTCCCCTCCGGATCGTAAGAAAACAGAAAAGTAGGGGCGATGCATGGGGCTGGCGTTAACAAAACTAAGAAAAATAGTATAATCTACAAAATATCAAGGTTTCAAACCAATATTTGTAAGATTTTGTCAACTGTGGGCTCTTAAAGAATCCCGGGAGCTATCCCACGAGGTATTCGGCGAACATAAGGGGCTAACCCACAAACAACATTTGCGCTACATTAACCTTACATTACTTATGTACAAACGAAAACAGTTGTGGAATACACAAGCACATTACTTGTTGAAAAATATCTGGCTCTTGTATATAGTTTTTAATCTCAAATAAGCGCAAAACGTTTTCGTATTATCCATATTTACCTTTAGAATCGACAGTTTTTGGGATAGCCCCTTGAGGAACGTTATTCTACTAAATATAGTAACATTCATTTTGTTCTCTCTCTGAAAGAAGCACGAAAGAGAGAGGTTAATCATTTTTCCGCGATACTTGAAAAATTAGTATAGAAATTAACAAAGTTAAAATACTTAAATAGTTGAACCAAGAAACGAGAAAGTACAAACGTGTGATTTTTTGTTTATTTAACGTAGTATTCCAATAAATTTTAATAGATTTCATCAGATTTTGTAAAAATTTCACGACATTTTAAAGATTTCCAAACATATCTGGAGGATTTTAAAATGATTTGCTAAATATTTCGAATGTTTGAAAAAGATTTAATCGGTTTTTAAAAGATTTTTAAAAAATGAAGGGAATTTTAAAGAATTTTGTAGGATATAAAGCGATTTTAAGATATTTCTATTGAACTTTGAAATATTTAATTGAATTAAATTTAATTTGTAGGGATACATATCAATTTCGAAGATTCCACTGGATTTTAAAGAATTTGAAGGAATTTCACAAAATGAAAGGATTTCAATATCTATAGGGATTTGAACGTTTGAAAAAAAAACTTTAAAGAAGTTTAATTGACTTTGAATTCCAGAGAATTTAATGGATTTTAAGTGATTTTGTCTCATATTCCATGACACACTCAGTGGATTTTAACGATTTTTTAACATTTCGAGAGGTTCTACAGATTCCAAAGGATTTTATTAGATTTCGAGAGATTTTCAAAAATGTCGAAACTTTTAAACGGAATTTATCAAATTTCTGAATATTTGAACTAATTTAAAAAGATTTTAAGTGATTGAAAATATTTTCACGGATTTCAAATAATTTTGAAACATTTCAAAGGATTTGAAAGCCTTTTTGCATTTTTCAAAGAAGGCAAGGCATTTTAAAGAAGTTTGCAGGATTTCTAAATATTTTAAAGATTTTCTAGTGGTCTTCTTTAAATAAATTGAAATAAATTGAATTTTAATGGATTTCTGGCGAATTCAAAGTTTTTAAGGGATTTTAAGGTATTTCAAGAAGTTTCGTAACATTTAAGGTTTTAAGAGATTTCAATGATTTCCAGGGATTTAAACTGTTTTTCCAAAAAGAGAACTTTAATAATTTAAGAGATTACAAAAGATTTGAAGGACTTGATTAAACCTCCAATGACTTCAAGGGATTTCGATAATTTCTGGAGATGTAAACCGTTTTTTTTAAAGAGAACTGTAATAAATTAGTTTATTTTGAATTATATTAAAGGGCTTTCAAATGATTCATACTTTCTTCAATGGACTTCGACGATCTCCAAAGAATTCAAGGGACAT
Source organism: Belonocnema kinseyi (assembly GCF_010883055.1). Classification (NCBI taxonomy): domain Eukaryota; kingdom Metazoa; phylum Arthropoda; class Insecta; order Hymenoptera; family Cynipidae; genus Belonocnema; species Belonocnema kinseyi. Next base: position 75,394,435 of record NC_046659.1, on the reverse strand, counting down.
AAAGGAATTCTAAAAGATTTAAGAAAGAGCAAATCTCAAGAAATTTCAAAGAATTTTATAGAATGTCCAAAGATTTCAAGGGATTTTAAGGCAGTTCAAGGAATTTTACAAGATTTAAAGGGTTTTATTAAATCTTTAAGGATTTCAAGGGATTCTTTGCGATTTCTAGGGATTTGAACGGGTTTTGAAAATACAAATTTAATAAATAAGTTTAATTCAAGCTTCATTGAAGGGCTTGCCAATGATTTAAACTTTTCTAAAAGATTTTCACGATTCAAAAATATTTTTAAAAATTTCAAGGGATTCTGAAAGATTTTAAGCTTTGTACAAAATTTCAAACGATTTCAAAAAATGTTATTAAATGTCCAAAGGTTTTAAGAAATTAAAAAAATTTTCAAGGAATTTTATCATATTTCATGATTTTATTAAACCTGAAAGTATTTCAAGGGAGGTTAATGATTTCTAGGGATTTAAGCAGTTTTTTCTAAAAAGAACTTTCATGAATAAGTTAATTTAAAATGTTATTCAAAGGCTTTCAAATTATTTGTAGTTTTTTAAATAGATTTTTGCATATTATCTCTGAAGATTTCAAGGGCTCTTAAGGGATTCTATAGGATTTTAAAAGATATACAACATTTTCAAGGGATTTCAAAGAATTTTGTAGAATGTCCAAAGATTATTAAATTTTTTTAGGTATTTGAAGGAATTTTGCAAAATTATGAGTATTTGATTAAATCTCAGAAAATTATAAGGGATTTTAACGATTTCTAGAGATTTTAGCATTTCTTCTAAAGAACTTTCACGAATAAGTTTAATTAAGCTTATATTCAAGGGATTCCCTTTGCAGAATCAATTAAATTTTATTTCAAAGTGTTTCTACAGATTTCTACCATTCAAGGGAGAAGATTAAGATTAATAGAAACTCTAATTATTTCAAAGATTATTGGGGACTTTTACAAGTCTCGAACAAATTTTAACAGATTTAAACGATTTTTGTATTGGTTTTAATTACATTTAAAGAAATGTCTTTTTCCGTTACGAATTCAGCTACTTTGTTAAAAGGTGAACAACCTTATTGAAAATTCTTTTTTTGTTCTTTCATCTTCTTGGTTCAAAATTTAACTACCTATTCCACTTTAAGAAAATTAAACTTTTGGGTTGAAAACTCATATTGTAATTTCAGCTCTTTTGTTGAGAATGTAACAATTTTGTTGAAAATTCGTTTTCTTTTTGATAAGAAATAATTTTTTAAACTAAAAATGTGATTATTCCCCTTTTTGTTGAAAATTCTTATTTTGGATCAGAAATTAATCTATTTAGTTGTAAATTCATCCGTTTTTTATAAAGAATGCAACTGTTTCGGTTTAGATTATTCTGTATTCGATGAGGATTCAACAATGTGGTCGAAAATTAAATTGTGCGGTTAAAAATTAAATTTTTCCCTAATCATAAAACTATTTATCCTTTTGGCGTTAAAATTCAACAATGTTGTTAAAACTTAATTTATATTATGTTGTAAATACGTGTTTTTTGTTAGAAAATTATTTTTCAGGCTGAAAAATTCATCTTTTTGTTTCTAAATTTAACAATTTGGTTTAAATTTTATCTTCTTAGATGAAAATACAATTACTTTGTTGAAAACCAAACTAGTTCGTTAATAAAAAATATTTTTGTATGATTCACCTCCTTGGTAGAAAATTTTACTATTCCATTTCCAGAAAATTAATCTTCCAAGTTACAAGATCATCTTAAGGTTCAACTCTTTTTTTTTTTATTAATTTCTTTCTAATATTCATCCACGAAGTAGTATAAGGAGACACCACTCCCATGCGGTCTTTGGAAAATTTGGACGCGTAGATTCGGACTTAGTTAGTTTGCATCGTTCGTAGCGCTTTTTGCGGAAAAGTGTTGAAATACAAGTTTTGCAAATGGCGACATCCGCGTAGTAAGCCGGATGTAAACAAACAACGTACATGCTTGTCATCGTTTTGTCGTTTTTCTCGTGAAAGTAAATGGACTGTGATAGAAGTGAGACGTTCTTGTGTGTGCAAAATGGTTTACTGTTGCATTGATGGGCGTGCATCCACAAGCCACGTTAGAAAAAAATAAAAAGGAGACATGCTTGAGAAATGTCATTCTGTTTAACCTAACACAGTCATTTGGATGATTTTGGACACCAAATGTCATGTGTTCCATTTTAAATATGCCAAATCGAAAAAATTTCGAGTGTAATTTATTAAAAGTTCCATAAAAGTGCCGCTCTCTTTGTTTCTGTTTATCCGTTGCCATGACGACACAACTGCCATATTGTGAAAATTCAAGGGTTTCTCAATTTTCCGCTAGAGGCACTACGAGCGATGCATTTAAATCCGAATGCACGCGTCCAAATTTCCCGAGAGTGGGGTCTCCTTATACTATTTCGTGAATTCATCATCAGAGAGCGACGAGCGTAGTCTGAAGTTGCGCACAGAGCGTAGCCTCGGCACCCTCGTTGCCGAGAACCGTCGCATTGGGGGAAGTGGTGGGAGAGCTGCGCGAACATTTGAATGCATTTGTCTTTGATAAGCAGACAGCACATTTCACGTTTACTATTATTAGAGAAAATTCTATGAAGTTCAAGAAATATTTAGAAGATTTGAAAAAATTCAAACTTAATTGAATATCTGAAATGATTTCAAATAATTTCGAAGATTTTTAAGAATTTGGAAGGGCCTTAAAAGAATTAAACACATTTTCTTAAGGTTCGTAAGAAAATTCAAAATTATTTTTTATTTTGAAAAATTAATTTAAGAGAGTGTTTTAAAAGATTTCGAAAAATTGACGAAAGTATGAAAAATGGATGTGGAAAATGTTAAACAATTTTTGCTTAATTTAGCACAATTTTTTAAAAAGATTAAGGAAAAAGACGAATCATTTTAAAATAAATTTAGAAGTTCTTAAAAAGTTTCAAACATAATTAAAAATTTGAAAAATGTAAAACAACATTTAGGTTTTCAAGATTCTGAAATGAAATTTTAAAGTGTTTTAAGGATTTTCAAAGTATTTAAAATAAAAATAATTTAACTTTGAATTTAAGAAGTGTTCCGTCTATAATAAAATGGAATTGTTCAATTTTTAATGTTTCTAGCTTGAAATTTTGAAATTTTGAAAAAATGTTTAATTCATTGATTGATTTTTTATTTAGAGCATTGAAAATGATAACGTGGATTTATTTTTTGTAGTCTGAAAAAATTGATAAAATTCCCGGTCAATAAATAAATAAATTAAAACTGAAACAATATTTGAAATTTAATTAAAGCCTTCACTTATGAATATATTATTTTCAATTTATTTTAAAATTAAAAATAGTTTATAAAGTTTTAAATGGGTTTTTACATTTTCCTAACTAATACGACTTTCAAATTTAAACAGCTTAATTCTTAAAGTTTAAATCTGGAAATTCTAAAATTATAAACTGTCTCCGAATCCTCTTGTAAAATCAATTATTATTTACTTTTTAATACTTAAAGTACAGTTCAATTAAAGAGTTATTAATTAATTTATATAGACATTTGGCAGACTAAAAATGTTTTTTTTTCATCCTAAACCATCGATTTCAAACATTTCTAATTGTTAACTTTGTAAGTCTTCAAAACTGCATTTAAATATTCTTTAAATAAAAATGTACGCTTAAACGTTAAAATAGAACATTTTTATAGTGAAAGATTTTTGAATTACGTATTCTAAACTGAATATCATAATTGAAAAATAAAACAATGTAGCTAATTATTTAAAACACGGTTCAAAGCAAAGTTGGACAGATTTATTTTCTAAAAATTGGTAAGATGCCCGATCAAAAAATAAATGTACTTTCATTAGCCGACTTCCAGATCCAGCGGCCACCCTGTTTTTGCATTGATGACAAGGTATAATTTGTCGCTCTAGCTTCTTTTCATTCTACTCATTGCTGTCTGCTCATCATAGTCACAGGCATTCAAATGTTCGCGCGGCTCTCCCACCACTTCCCCCCATGCGACGGTACTGCGCAACGAGGGAGCGAGGCTACGCTCCGTGAGCAGCTTCAGACTACGCTCGTTCGCTCTCTGCTCATCATTCTCTTTGAAAGATTTTTTTTAATAACAATGTGATTATTTCATTATTTGTTAACAATTTATGTTTTCTATTGAAAATTGCTTTTTATAGTAAACAATTTATTATCTTGTTAAAAATTCGTCTTTTATGGTCGAAAATTAGTCTTCTCTGTTGAAAATTCATAGTTTTTGGTTAAAAGTGTAACTATTTGGGTTAAAATAATCTGATTTGGTTAAGGATTCAAGAATTTGTTAAAAACTTAAACTATTTAGATGAAAATTAGTTTTTTTTGTAAAAATTAAACTATTTTTTATTTAAATTTAATTTTTTAGTAAAAAGTTAACTTTTTCGTTACAAAGGAACTGCTTTATTGCAAATTCATCCTTTTAGCTTTAAAATTCAACATTTTGCTGAAAAGTAGGGTATTTAATTGAAAATTCGTTTTTTTTATGGTTAAAAATTAATCCTGATGGCATCTTTTTGCTTGGAACAAAAAACTTAACCTTTTGGTTAAAAATTTGTCTTTTGTAGTAGAAAATTCAGCTACTTGGTTGAAAGTAGAACTAGTTTATTAAAAAATCATATTTTTTAAGATTCAACTTTTTGGTTTAAAATTTAACTTTTTTTAAATTCGTTGTTTTTTATGAAAATAATTTTTTTTATTTAAGAATTTCACTATTCCCTTTTCTGTTAATAATGTATCCTTTGTAAGTTAAAATTATATGTATTTCGTCGAAAATTTGTTTTTTTTTTGGCTTGAGAGATTGAGAGAGATTAAGAGAAAAAAGCGTAGGATCAATTGAGGCTTTTAATAAAAGGAAGAAAGGGGAGAGGGAAAGCAGTGAAGAGAAGGCAGATATCGGTGCGAGCGTGAAATATAACAAAATGTTTAGATCGCCGCCGGAAAAGCAGAATTTGGTAGGGAAGAGTGACAATAGTAAGGTGGCTATCGGAAGCGGAGATGAAAGTGACGTTCCGATGAAAGAAGAAAGACTAAAGGAAATTCGCGAAGTGTTGATAGAGGTAATGGGAATTTATGAAGAGAAGGGGAGAGGAATTAAAGAAGGAAATTAGGCGGGAAATGGCTGAACTTAAAAAAGAAATGAAAAAATGGGAAGAAATCAGGAAAAATTTATAAAAGAGGATGCAGTCATTGGAACAAAAACTAGAGAAGCAGGAAGAAGATAATAACAAAAAGGTAGAGGAGATGCAAGGTAGGATGAAGAAACTCGAAAGCTCAAACCGGGATTGTGGTGGAGCGAGAGTTGGTATAAGGAGATGGAAAGGCTGAGAAAAATAGAACAAAGAATAGAAAGGAAAGAGAGGGAAGAAAGAAAATTAAACATAGTGATAAAGCGTATAAGATTAGAGGGGAAGGAGTGGAAGAAGTCTAAAAAGGATTAATGCGAAGGTAGCGATAAAGGAAGTGAGAAGTGTAGGAAGGGAAGAACAAATAGGGAAGAGAATGGTACTGGTGAGACTAAAGAAATGGGAAAATATGAGGGATGTGATGACAAAGAAAAATATGTTATATGGAAGCTCGAATAGAATAGAGGATGATTTGACATGGTAGAAAAGAAGATGCAGTATAAGTTAAGGAAAATAGCAGAAGAGGAAAGAAAAAAGGGAAGATAAACATTGGTTAAGTATGGGAAAATACATATAGACAGAGTATGGTAGGCTTGAGATGAAGAAAGGGAACAGATAGTAAGAAATGAGGTGCAGGGTAACTAGGAGAGGATGTAATGGGAGATAGGAAAATAAGAAATAGTAAGAAGGAAAAAAAGATTAAAAACGAAAGTAGGGAAGAATAGAAGATCTGTTACTGGAGTGTAGCAGGATTAAAGAGAAAGGATAGGGAGATTAACAGAAAATTGACACAATGGGATGTAGTCATAATGATGAAGACATGGCTAGATGAAAAGGGATGGGAAAGAGTAAGCGGAAGGTTACCAAAATATTACAAAAGGCAAGTGCAAAATGTAAACAGGAATAATAAAAAGGGCAGAGAAATGGGAGGAATGGTGATGGGAGTAAGGAATGATTGTATTAAAGAGAAAGATAAGAAAGACAGGAATGAACTAAAAGAAGGATTAATAGTAGAACAGGTAATGATGGGAGGAGAGAAGTGAAAGGTAGTGGGGATTTATGTGAACGGTGATATGCAGGAGAAAGCAGAGGAGATGAAAGAAATGATTTAAAAAAGTAAAGAAGAGATTAAGCTGATAATAGGTGGAGATTTCAATGCGAGAACAGGAGACATAGGAGAAAGGGAATGGGAAGAAGAGAGAGGAAGAAAATCCAAAGATAAGGTACTAAATGGTGAGAGAAAAAAGTTGTTGAAGAGCTTGGAGGAGTTGGGATGGTATATTTTGAACGGAAATATAGAAGGAGATAAGAAAGGAGAATACACACGCTCAGAAGACGAAAGGGAAACAATAATTGATTTTGTGATAGTGGATGATGTGGTAAGAGAGAAGAAACTAGAGGTAAGTGATTATATGGATTCAGATCACTTTCCCTTAATAGTGACATTCAAGGGACAAAAAAGCAACAGCAATATGAATGAAAGGGGAGCAAATGTAAAAAGTGTAGGAAAAGGGGATTGGGCAAGGGAAGAAGAAGAACATTTTAAAGAAATGGTCAAAAATATAAAAATGGAAGAGGGAAATGTGGACGAGGAGATGGGAAAAATGATAGGAGAAAGAAAAATTGGATTAAAGTGCAAAAACAAGAATGAAGTTAGTAAATGGGGGAATAGAAGTGGGTGGGATGAGGAGTGCAAAGAGAAAAAAAGGAGGTCAGAAAGGAATTAAGAAAGTGGAGAAAAGAAAAAAGTAATGGGGAAGAATATAGGAAAAAAAAAGAAAGAGTATACTGAGTTGTGTTATCAAGAGGAAGAGAATAAAAGGTTTGAGGAAGAGGCGGAGAAGGCTAGGACGGAATAAAAGGTATGGAAGGTAGTAAATAGAGGAAGAAAAAGAGTAAACCAAGATATTGAAATGGTAGAATGGAAGAAATATTTTTTGGATTTGCTAGGAGGAGTAGAGAGAAAAGTTATAAGGGGACGAAAATATAGTAGAGAAAGAGATGAAGAAGAGAACATATCAAGGGAAGGAATATTAAGGTTTTAGGAATAATGAAGAATGGAAAGGCGCCTGGTATAGATGAGATTCCAAATGAAGTATGGAAATATGGAGGAGAGGAACTAGAGGAAGGGGCAGGGATAATGTGTAGTAGAGTATGGGGAGGAGAGGGGTGGCCAGAGTTATCGAAAGAAGGAGTAGTTACACCAATAGTTAGGAAAGACAAAGGAGAGGAGGTTACAGATTATGGGGGGGAGGGGGGTGACGCTGATACCAACACTATATAAAGTATATGTAACTATTTTGTCGGAGAGATTAAAGATAGAAGTTGAAGAGAAAAAGATCGAGTCACCGAAACAGACAGGGTTTAGAAAAGGAATGGGTGTAATGGAAAACATATATGTTCTGAACTATCTAGTAAATAAGAGAATCAAAAGGGAAAAAGGGGCAATGATAGAAATGTTCGTGTGGATTTGAAGGCGGCGTTTGATTCATTGGACCAAGGCGAAATCGAAAAAGTTATGGTAAAAAATGGGATAGGAGAGGGATTGATAAAGAGAGGATCAGAAATTTTAGGGAGACAAAAAGCAGGGTAAAGGTAGGAGAGCAAGTAGGAGAAAGTTTCTGGTTGATGAGAGGTGTGAGACAAGGATGTCTTCTGAAGCTACTTTTATTTAATTTATTAATATCAGACTTGAAAGAAGAAATGAGGAGAAAAGTTTGGGGAGGAGTAAGGATAGGGAAGGAAAATATATATACACTGACATACGCAGACGACATAGTGCTGATAGTAGAGGATGAAGAAGGGATGGCGGGGTTAATTACAGGATTAGAGAAATACTTAGATGGGAAAAAGCTGAATGTAAATGTAGAGAAGACAAAGACAATGAGGCTGAGAAAAGGAGGGGGAAGGAAGAAAGAATGGACAGGGAGGTGGACGGGAATATAATTAGAAATAGTAAAAGAGTATAAATATTTGGGATATACCTTGCAAACGAATGAAGATCATACACCTCATATAAGAGAAAGGATAAAAAACCAGCAGGGATAATGAAACAGGTATGGGGAATAGGAAAAAGGTTTTAAAAAAAATTGGAGAAGGAGAATGTGGTTATTTGATACGCTGATATTGCCGGTAGTAGGTTATGGAGCAGAGATATGGAGATGGAAGGAAAGGAAGGATATTAAGGAAATTTGAGACGAAGCTGAGGGAGGGAAGGGGGAGGGGGGAGTTGGCGAGAAAGAGTTTGATGGAGGTAGAAGAGAGGAGAGGGAGGGCGATCGAATTAACGAGATGGGAAAAAAAGGAGGGAGTTTTTTAATGCTAGTAGAACATTTAATAACTTAGCTGAAATTAAAACTAGTTGATTGAAAATTCACATTTTTTTAAGTCACCTTTTTGGTTTAAAATTTAACTTTTTTGTAATTCATTGTTTTTCTTATGAAAATTAATTTTTTCATCTTAAAAATTTTAAGTGTTTCATATTGAATTCAATCAGGTCTTTATATGTTATTTTTGAAAGAATTTACACCTCTATTATTACACTATTTTGGTGAAAAATCCCTTCTTTTTCTACGTTTTTATAGAATCTTGTGATACTGGACTACGTTACTTTTCTGAGCTCTTGTTTATTGTTTATCATATTATCATATACACCGTACACGAATCTTAGAAGTAGAAAAAACCCGACGTGTCAGTTTTTATAATGATTTTTAAGTCAAAAAAGCAAATAGAAACGTAGCTAGAAATCTGCATTTTAAATTGTTGATCTCTGAAACAACCATCGACCCGAGAAGAAAATATGTTTCTTGAAGATGATAGATGAAGTTGTTTTTGTGTGAAATGACGTTAGAACATGAAAGAAAAAAAAGTTCCAAGTGTTATGACTAGATATAATAAAATTGCACCTATATATTTCGTAGAAACTTTTTAAGTACATGCGTACTTGAATTACGTTTGTAGATGCGAGTCTTGTAATTCTAGTCAATAGATGTTGCAACACGTTGAAGCAAAACGTACACACTTCGTACATGTCTTTGTAAGGGTACTTATGTGTCTTAGAATACATTAAGGAAATCACCTTTCCAACGTTCAAGAAATCGCCTTTTATTTTAACAGGCAGCCTAGTGCCTACTCAAATCCTGGAAAAAAAATTCCCTGACAATTGCAGGGTATTTTCCGGTATTTCTAGATGAGAGTTGGATAGTAAATTGTTACAAGGAAATAATTTACTGGAAGGTTATGTTATTTGTAACTTTTAGGGTAACTTCGTTACTTTAATGAGAAGTAATATATAACGCACGAAATAGAGTAAGGCCTCCAGTCCATACACCAATCAGAAACTTTCCGCGGAAACAGTGTCATTCTCCCGCCGAACTGAGACGAACTCAGTCGAAGTGTTCAACATTTTTAAGTTCGTGCCAAAAGACGTTACGTTCATTTCAAGAAGTTGTCAAACATATGAACCGCAATGACCGTAGCCCGGAATGACCGGAACACCAATCACAGAGCACCTTCAGCAAGACGAAAAAGTGCCTTCTTGTCAAAGGTGCTCTGTGATTGGTGTTCCGGTCAATCCGGGCTACGGTCATTCCGGTTCATGTGTTTGACAAGTTTTTGAAATGAACGGAACATCTTTAGTCGCGAACTTGAAAATTTCGAACACTTCAGCTGAGTTCGGCTCAGTACGGCGCGAGAATGACACTGTTTGAGCATAACGTTTCTGATTGGTCAAGGCCTCACTCCGGCCATTCTGAGATCCGGTCATTCTGTTGGATGGACTGGAAGCCTAAGGAGACACTACTCCCGTAAAACTTGGACGCGTGAATTCGGATTTAATCAGTTCATCGCTCATAGCGCCTCTTGCGGAAAATATACAAAAAGCAGAACATTTTCAAAATTCTCTGATTTTTCCTCTAATAATTTTCCATTTCAAATCAATAATATTCTAATACCAGCATTTAATCTTCTGATACTTTTAACATAGAATATTTTATAAACGGAGTAAAACAGTATTTCATATTCAAATTTTTCATTTTTAAATTTATTTCAAACAACAAAAATTGAATTTTGAACACAATAGTTTAATATTCAACCTAAAAAGTCAAATTCCCAACGAAAATGTTTCATATTTTATGTTTAAATAAAAAACGAATGAAATTTATACAAGAAAAGAGTTTTAAAACTAAAAAGACGAATTTCCAACAAATAAAGATTTTCCACTCTACTAATAAATAAATGTTTATTTAAATTATTGAACCTTCAAACCCGAAGAAAAATTTTCTTTACGAAAATTCAATTTTTGAACCGAAAAAAAATTACTTCAGCAAACAATTAATTTTTCTTTAAACTGATTCATTTTTACCCAACAAGAATGACATTTCAAACTAAAAAATTATTATTTTACAAAAGAAGGCGAATTTTCAACTAAAAATATCAATCTTAAAAAAATGTTAAAGTTCCATTTTCTGTAAAAAAATTAATTTTGATCAAAAACAAAAGCAATTTCAACTAAACAGATAAATTTTCAACCATACATAAGCCTTCAATAAGAAAATTAATTTTTCACAATGTACTTTAACTTTCAAGATGAATTTTCAACAAAATAATTAAACTTTTAACTAAAGATATGAATTTTCAACTTAAAATATCAATCTTTGACAAAAACAGTGATTTCTTAACAAAGCGATTTAGCCAAATTTTTCAAACAAATTAGTTAAACACTCAAGCAAAGAAGAATGATTTGTACTAAAAAAGTTGCGCTTTCATTTAATAAATAAATAAATTTCTTCTATAATAGATGAAGTTTTAAATCAAAAAGACAAATTTTCAAAAAAATAGTTGGATTTTCTGTCGAAAAAGATTTTTGTCGAGTTTTCACGATCAGCATATGAATTTTTAAACAATAAATCATTTTTCCATCAAAGAAATTGAATTTTTAATTTAAAAAAAAAACTAATTTTTAACCAAAAATGATGAGCGTTTAAGAAAATTATTGAATTCTCTATCAAATAGTTTCATTTTTTTTAAATATGAAATTTATCTTCGAGCAGAAGAATTTTTTATTATTAAAAAAGAAGTTGAGTTTTCATCCAAAAAAGATTCCAGTTGATTCTGTGAGATCAAAAATTGAATTTTTGTAACAAGAAAAATAAGTTAAAGAGAAAAAAATTGAATTTTCAATCCAAAAAGACGAATTTTTTCATCCAAAAGGATCAATTTTTAACAAAATAGGTGAATTCCCTACAAAATATTTGCATTTTATCCAAAAAGATTAAATTTTGTAGTTAACAAAAATGTAATTTTCTATGAAATAGTTCAATTTTCAAGAATATAGTATAACAGCTTAAAATCCATTAATGCGCATTAATTTTATTTTAAGCTTCGTTTCAATCTAAAAAAAAGCATTGAAAGTAAAAAATTAATTTTTTTAATAACAAAATAGTTTATTTATAGAAGGCGAACTTCTTAAATTATAAAAACAAGACAATGAAAATATGTCTGTTTCAAAACCCATGCATATAATGAATTGTAATAATATAAATTTATTGAAACGAAACATTTTTCAGGGTAGTTGAGAATAAAATTTAGAAATAAGCAACAAAACTTCTAAATTATTCATCATAAATCAAATTTGTACTTTATTTTCCAATAACTGAAAAAGCCATCCCGGGCCGAGGTACAAAAAAGAATGTAATATACATTCGATATAATATTGTTGAACGTAATGTAGAAAAGTTCGCATTTTGGAAAAAATCGAGGGCGAAGCACGAGGTAGTACGTGATGAGAATGTGTTCGTTAAAGACGAAGAAGCTTTAAAAACTTTGTGCACAATTGTGGGGAAGTAAAAAGACCGAGCATGCAGCGTGAATTAAATACATTATCGAGCGCGAAGCGCAAGAACCAAAAGGAGCGCACCCTAGACGAGCTGCAACTTGAAAGCGATAAGAACGTGCCCGCGCAGCGGGTAGATTGTGTTTCTTTTAAGAGTTCAACCAATTTTAAATTTTTGTCATGTTTCTTATTATTTTTCAAGAATGAAAAAATTGTCACACCATAGACTGCAAGTTTTCAAGTATTTTTGCTAATGAAATATATCCTTCGATCCGAACTCTTGAAATATAAGCTAATAGCTTGTTTTAGAGAAAATGTCGACTAATGAGTATTCATTTTAATGCTCTAACTCTGATACTTTTCTTTTTATAAAAATAGTCAGAAGGATAAATTGTTTAAGTTTTGAAGTACTGTGAACAACCGTGCATAGAATTTATACATCTGGAAAAAATGTGGTTTCAAAAATTTTTCATACGATCAAATTTTGGATTTTCAACTTTTTGACCAAATTGAAAAAGTTGTTATAATCTTGCAGGTCTTTCAAAAAGCAACGTTTCTCTTTTCCAGATTTTTTTTCGTATCATACGGTAGCGAGACATGGACTTATCAAGAAAAAGATAAGAGTAAAATTAACGCAATTGACATGAGATTCATGCCCATAATAAGCGGGAAATCCCTAATGGACAAAGTAAGTAACGAGATAATTCTAAAAGAATGTGGTGCAGAAAAGACGCTCGTAGACACATGGGAAAGAAATCGGTTAAGATGGTTTGGACATGTTGAGAGAATGCCAAATGAACGACTAACGAAACAAGTGAATCAAGGTAAAGTAAATGGCTACGTGCCCAGAGGTAGACCGCGGAAAGATAGGTTAGAATGTGTGAATGAGGCCCTACTTAGAAGAGACATAAGAAGTCACAGAAACACGAGAGCCTGCATGAAAAAATGCATGGACATAAAAGAAGCTACAGAAGTATGCCAGGACAGGAAAGTATGGCGGAAAATAGTTAATAAAAAGAGTGTCAGTAGAGTGAACGACGCCTGAAGCAAAGACCTTGGCTATTAATGTACCCAAGTGGGGAACCTTACATAACGGCTTCGTCAGGTTCTTCGCTTGGGGTGATTGCTAGAGAGATTGATCAGCAACCTGGGTCGGAGCAGTGTTGCGGAACGAACGTGTTATTTACATAAATAGCACGAGAATTCTGGATCAATCTGAAAAATCTCTATCCCATCCACACACTACTCCTTTCCCCTGCCGAGTGAGTCACGCCTACCCCGAAAGGGAAATGGCTTAATGGTGTAATAATAATAATGCGTTGTTTGGCTTAAATCGTTCATTTTAGTTTGTTTTTCTGGATTTTGAAAATGCTATAACGCTAGTAATTTTTGAATTTTCAAAAAAAGTCATTAGGATAAATTGTTATATTTTTTCAATTCTATGTATAACAGTATAGAGAATTTTTGAATTTTTAAAAGAGTAGTCTTAACAATATTCAAAATGTGCCCATTTTTTGAATTTTCATCCAAAATGGCTGGCTAACGAACTTGAACTTTAGTTTAGGAAACTAAACGAGTGAAGCAAAGGGCAATCTAATAGATTAATTTTTTCAAAAGTTATCGTGTTCACATACAGACATACAGACATACAGAAACATTCGTAAAAACCTGTTTTTCGGATTCAGGGGTCTCAAAACGTGGACATTTGACAAAAACTGGGGGGGGGGGTCAAATTTTACACAAATCTAATACCTTCTCTGATGAGAATGTAAAAAATATAATAATTTTAGACTAGTATATATCTAATTTTTTCAGTTTGGGAGAAAATTAAACTATTCGGTTTAAAATGTAACTGTTAAGTTGAAAATATAACTGATTCTTGCAAACTTCGTCTTTTTGGTTTGAAAATTCATCTCTTTTGGTAGAAATGTATCTTTTTACTTAAAAAAGTAACCGTTGAGTTCAAAATCAATCTGGTTTGGTAACGGATTCAATTAATTTGTTAAAGAATAATCTTTTTTTGGTCAAATGCTACTGTTTTTAATTTAAAATAATTTTTTTCATTTAAATATCAACTGCTACATTTTTCGTTGAGAATTTTTTTCTATTGCAAATTCCATTCATTTGTTAAAGTGGAAATAATTTGTTAAAATAAAATTTTGTTGTTAAAACTTTGACTATTTTGTGACCATTCTTTTTTTATCATTTCTTTAACTGAAATCTGAAATTTTTCGTTTTTGGTAAAAAATACATAATTCTTAGTTGAAAATGTAACTATTTTGTTACAAAATTATGTTGCTGTTTACATCTGTTTTAGTGTAGGAATTCAACTACTGCGTTGAAAGTGGAAATATTGTGTTAGAAAATCTTTTTTTTAGAAAATTAATCTTTTATTTAATGTGATTAATTTAGAAAGTTCAAACAAATTTTTACAGCATATTATTGAATATAATATTTATCAAACTCGAATGACTATATAAGTTAATAACACTATTAAGTCCATCAGTTTCAATACTCATTTAACAAATTTTTATCGTATTTTCATACTCAAAATTAAGTGCATACTTAACATATTAATAATAAATGTATAAGATATTTTCATGAGATTAGTGTTAGCGATAAAAAGAACTTTAAATTTTTCTTCGAAAAAGGGGATTTAGAGAAACAGGGATATTTTTTTTCTAAAAACATGCGCGTGATATTTTGTGCGTCACCCAATTTTTAAATTAAAATATAAAATTATTAATAATAACAAATTTATCGTGTAGTATCTAGGATATAAAATTATAGACAAGAAAGTATAACATTTTTTATGATAGATCAAAATTGATATCACAACTTCAGAATAATTAAAATATAATATTTTAGTACAAAATTTGTACAAAATTATATAGTAAATAAAAATAAATTAACGACAAATATATGTAATATCCTATTATTGTAAATTATATAGCAAATAAATAATAATGAATAAATGTTATATATAATATGGAAATAAATATTCTAAATCTTCTTTGAAATCTACTGATTTTTTACTGGAAACACCAACATAACCTGATATAGTTCAAGAGTTTTAAATCTTCTATAAGAAGTTTGGTATATAATTTTATTTTTATTAAAAATACAAAACTTCCAACACAAAGCACAAACATAATTTAAAATTGTGGAAAGATTATAAATCTTATGCAAATTATAAAAACTTTTTCTTGAAAATAACCATTTTCAATGTAAAACAAGAATGTAACCTAAAATTGTTCAAAAATTATTCTTTTTCTTCGAAATGTAATTATTTTTCAATCTAAATTTATAATTTTCGACGAAAAACTCGAACACAATCCAAATTTTTCAAGCTTACAAATTTAATTATTTTAAACGATAGGTGTAACACATTAACATAACCTAAAGTTAGCGAAAAATACTATATTGTCTTCGAAATTTAATTATTTGTTATTCAAAATACCAATCATTTCCGATAAAAAATACTAACATAACAGCAAATTTTCAGAATTGTGAATCTTCCTCGAAATGTAATAACTAAATGTTATAAGAATAAAAGTATCTTTATGTAATATTTTTTCTTTCACGACATTGTTGAATAGGGTGGGCCGAAGAAAAGTTAATTTCCTGCGATTAACTTCTAATAGCAAAAACACTTTAGATCACTAATTTTTTTAAATATGTAGAAATAAGTACCTCGAGAATTTGCGTAGTTACGTATAAGATATTAAAAATATAACGAAAATTAAAATATAAACAAATTTTTTCACGATTTGAATTTTTTTTTAATCGGCGCATAAAATTACATCAAGAAAATGTTGTACTGTATTGCTGAAAAAAGAATCGGTTACATAAAGGCCATATTTCAATCAAGAGCTGACATGAGATGCCTCATTTTGAGAAACAAGACGGATTTTACTCAGAAATTGAAATTGTTAGCAAATAATCAATTATTTATTTCTTATAGTTTATTTTTGAAGTAATTTTCAATCATAAGGTCTATAAGTTCTATAGCTGGGATTAATATTTACAACTTGGCAACTAGAATTATAAGAATAGAAACTTCCCAATTAAAGATCTGAAATGCAATTTAGAATATATTGTAGACGGAAATGAATATCACAATTTCGCAACGAGACTTCCTGTTGCCTTTCTGGAAGCTATAATGAGATTGTGACAAGAGTCACGCCTTTAGTTTGCACGAATGAGTTTCACTGTTATTATTCTGATAGTGAGTCAGATTGTATGAAGCAATCCTGAAACACGATCATTAAAATAAATTTTCAAGTCCTAAAATAAAATTAATAGATAATAAAAGTGATATAAAAATTACCAACCGATACAGTATCTATTTTTAAAAAACAATAGGAGAAAAAGATGAGGTTTACCCCAAAAATACAAGTATTACGCGACAAAAAATTTTGATTGTAAATTTTAGGTCGTTTCGCGGACAATTTTTCCATGTCAAAATTCTAGTTATTTTGACAAATTCTTTGTTACAATCCGAAATAATAATTCTACTCAAAAAATTTTCGCCTTAATTAAAAATCATAATTCTTTTTAAAAAATTCACACTTCCAAGTCAAAATTATACTTCATTACACTTTCTTTTAAATATAGTTATATCACAGAATTATAATTATTTCGGAAAATTCTCTTTTTAAATTCAGAATTACATATATGTTTTCCAAAATACCCTGTTCCAAATCATAATAAATTTGTAGTTATATTTTTTTGTTTAAGACGTAAATCTTTCTCCCATTCT
>NC_046659.1:75375911-75377581 GCF_010883055.1 Belonocnema kinseyi | reverse complement strand
CCAATAACTTGTCTGAACACGCTTTATAAGATATTCACAGCTATCCTAAATGATAGGATTGTTCGGGCAATTCAACCTGTGTGGCAAGAAATGTATGAACAATGAGGCTCAAAGAAAGGCGTAGCCGGATGTCGGCAGAACCTGCTCATCGATAGATGTGTCTGCAAAGATGTAGCATTCTACCAGCGTGACCTATCGATGGCCTGGATTGATTATTGGAAAGCTTTCGATTCGACATCCCATAGACTTATCATCTGTCTTTTGGAAATCTTAAAGGTTCATCCGCAAATAGTTGGGTGCATAGAGGGATTGATGCCGTTTGGAAAACCAGATTTACTATCTCATCTGGCAAAAATCGTGTGACAACTAACAAGGTCACGTTTCAGAGAGGTGTCATTCAGGGCGACACCATGAGCCCACTCCTCTTTTGCCTTACATTATTGCCACTATCTCTAGAACTGCGCCATTCCGACGGGTACTTGTGCGGCAAACCTGCAGATCGAAAGTACAAGGTCACTCATGTATTTCACATGGACGATCTTAAGATCCATGCTAAAAACAGAGATCAACTGCATCTAGCTCTGGGGATTGTCGAACGATATACTAAGGAAATTGGAATGGAATTTGGGTTAAACAAATGCGCCAAGGTTTATTTGAAGCGAGGAAAACTTAATGGCATCCCTGAAGATCCTGATCTCGTTGATAGAAGCGCCATACGACACCTTTGCGCTGGAGAGACTTATACATACCTGGGCGTGCCACAGAGCCGCATTCAGGATGTGACATCTATAAAGGATACTCTCCGAAGCAGATACAAACGTCTCATCCGACAGATTTGGTCTTCCGAACTGTCGGCGAGGAACAAAGTATCTGGAACGAACATCCTTTCCGTCCCGGTACTACTCTATTCATTTGGAGTAGTTCCATGGACGAAGAACGAGATCAGATCTCTTGAGATCGGGAAAAGAAAGGTTATGCACATGAACAAAAGCATGCCTTCTAAGTCTTCCGTTCCGCGACTGTACATCTCACGCCGTCAAGGGGGTCGCGGAATATTGAGTCTTGAATGTCTTCACAACAGGATTATTCTGGGTACAGCACATAGAGTTGCAAATGGAAGAGACCCTCTTCTTAAAATGGTCAGGAACCACGAGGAAGTGGGCAAAGGAGCATTTCTGTACAACAAAGTGCATCAAATCTAATCTATCTCGAGTACTCACTCCTGAAAGCCCGGATTAAGAAAGCACAAGAGAAAAACTTTCGTGAACAGCTCCTCGATAAGAGGATGCACGGTATCTTCCACAGAAATGTGAAGGATCAGTCAATGTCTTGTGAGTTAACGTTTGCTTTCCTTAAATCGCCCGGATTGAAGTCCGGTACAGAGGGTTTCATTTTTGCATGCCAAGACGGTGTCATTTCCACCTTAACATACCGTCGCCACATTTTGAGCCAAGACATTCCCGATGATAGCCGCAGGGCGTGCCATGCACACCCCGAGCATTTAGCTCACCTACTATATAGTTGTCCAACACACGCGGGAACGATCTATATTCAAAGGCACAATGCGACACTAAGAGTACTTTATTACCATCTCTGTCACTCCTACGGCATTCACCTTAATATCGCTCCTCTAAATGCTCCTAGGGAAATTTAGTCAATTGTCGAGAATG
>NC_046659.1:75372388-75375811 GCF_010883055.1 Belonocnema kinseyi | reverse complement strand
TTTACCGCGATTTCGCTGGAAGCGGGTGCAATTTTTCAGATTAGCACCCGCTCCCGGCGAAATCCTGCGGTTGTCCTTATGACAAATTTTTAAATATATATTGCAAATTCAGTTTATGGAAAAACAACGAAATTAGCAATAAAACATTGAATAACCAATTTTTTAAAAAGAATGCGCATTTTTTTAAACGGGACAATGAAATTTCGTCTGTTTTAATACCAATACAAGTAACGAATTAAAATAATATACATTTCTGGGAATGCGCGAGATAAATATATTATCGAGCGCGAAGTGCGAGAACCAACAGTCGCCTGCCATCTTTTTGGCTGAAAATTCAATATTTATAGTTAAACATTCATGATTCTGCTTGAAAATTTATCACTTTGTTTGAAAATCTAACTAATTTTTTTCTATTTATTTTTTTTTGTGTAGAAATGTTTTTTCAAACTTAAATTGTGATTTAAGGTGTCTTATTTAATTGAGAAATCATGTATTTTGGAAACTGATATTTTTTTATTCAAGAATTTTGTTGAAAAGTAATCTTTTTTAATGAAACATTTAAATGTTTAATTGCGAAATTATGTATTGTGTTAAAAAACCGTATTTTTTGGTAGAACATATTATCTGTTTGGTTGAAAATTCAACTCTTTGGTAAACAATTAATTTATATTCTCGAAAGTGCAATAGTTTTACTTGAAAAATTGGGATTTCGAAGCTGCTTAAATTAAACTTAATAAAATACATACATAAATTTTTTCACCTAAAAATGGAACTATTCCATTTCCTGTTGAATTCTTATTTTTTATTTCAAAATTCAATTATTTACTTGAATATTTGTCTTCTTTCATTTAAAACTAAAGAAAAATATGAAAATTA
Organism: Belonocnema kinseyi; assembly: GCF_010883055.1. Taxonomy (NCBI): domain Eukaryota; kingdom Metazoa; phylum Arthropoda; class Insecta; order Hymenoptera; family Cynipidae; genus Belonocnema; species Belonocnema kinseyi. The sequence goes on along the minus strand of NC_046659.1, from coordinate 75,374,935 downwards.
TAAAAATATGTCCTAGCGGACACAGTGAACGGGACGGTCACTTTACGGTTCCGAAATTGCGTAACCGTTCTGTTCACGAGATCCGCTGGGGCGATCTCGAGGAAGTTAATTGTACTAGAAATTAAATTCATCAACAGTGCTCAAATATTTTCGGATCAGGTGAGATTTTTCCTTCAGAAGATAATTTTTTACGCAATTCATAAGTTCAAGACAAACGTGTGAACGTGATAGCAAAAATAAACTGATAAATGTCCTTTACTCACGCTTCTGGAAGCCTATCTCTTTCTTATCGATTTGGTGAAGCCGCGCATATTCAAAATACAAATTTCGTTACGAGACGAAACGTGTAACCCGTTAAATACAAACGTGACTTGTTGACGAAGAATCAGAGATAAATTCCTGGAAATTACGTGCAAAATCGAACAGGAAAAAATGATAGACTATGAACTAAATATTAAACGATTATTGACACACGAGTGTATGGCTTGCATCAAAATTTGGATTAAAAAAAAAAAGGAATTTTTATGAAAAATAAAATTTTTTAATAACTATATGATTTCTAGGCATATTTCCTTTAAGATTCAAGATTCGTGTTAGCGAATCGTCGCAAAGTCCCAAAAAATTCTACCAAGAACGCTTAGCTGGAATAATCATGTATTTTTAACCTTTTGTGAATTTTCGGCGCTATTCACGACCGATTTCATTAAAACTTGACAGTTGACTGAACAACCATTCGTAAATAAGAGATCAGCCATCAACGATTAAAATAAAAAAGTGATTTTCAGAGTAACATTTGAAATGCGCCTTATTGAATTATATCTGACAGTTAATCCGGGTATTATTGAATCTTTTAAACTAAGAAATGTACATTTTCAACCAAAAATAGAATGGCTAAACTTTAAATTAGAAAAAAAATTTTAACTATACAAAAAAAACTAATTTTCCACGCCAAACAGTTAAATTATCAAATAAAAAACATGAAATTTTGATAAAAAGTTTAATTTTATGTCCAAAAGAAAATTATATTTTTCCAAAGTAGTTCAATTTTAACAAAAAGGTGAATTTTTACTTAAAAAAAAACCGTTTTCGAACAAAAATGGAATGAGTAAATTTTCAATTACCAAAGGAACTTTTCAACAAAAAAGGGAATTTTCAACAAAGCAGTTAAATTTCCAACCAAACAGATGAATTTTGAACCGTCAACCAAAACCTGCATTTTTAAAAATTAGTTCAAATTTAAAACCTAGTTATATTTTTTACTAAAAAGATAAGTCTTTAAACTAAAGCATTACATTTCTACTGAAAAAAAGATCTTCTAACTAAATTCAAGAATTTTCCACCAAAATGTTGAATTTTCAACTAAAAAGTATATATTTTTAAACAAAAATTAATTTTCTAACAAAAAAGACGAATTTTCAACCAAGAAGTTGATTTTTTTATCAGGAAAGAAATTTTTTTAATTTTCAAGGAAGTAGTTACATTTTAAAACCTAATTGTTAAATTTTTAATAAAAAAGATGGATTTTTAAGCAAAATGATTAGTTTTTGCCGAAAAAAAAACAAATTTGTTAACAAATTCAAAAATCCTTAACTTGAATTTTTAACTAAAAAGAATTTTTTAATTAAAAGATTAATTTACTACATAAAAACTAATTTTTAACAAACTTCCTGAATTTTTTTATTGAAATAACCTTTGCATTTTTTGTGGAAAATGAATCGTTATTAGCTAAAAATTAATCTGCCCAAATAAAGGATTGGAGTATTTTTTATGATCGTAATTGTTTTATATTTAAAATATAAATGTTTTTTTATCTAATGTTTTTTCTCTACCAAAAGAGATGAATTTTTAAATTTTGAATAACTATTTGTTTTTAAGGTTATATAAATATAACTTTCCTTTTTTTAAAAGAAAATCAAGAAAGATTTTTTAAAAATTCAGATTTAACGAAAAATTCTAAACTAATTTTTAAGAATTCGTATTTATTTTACAGGATTAAAATACAGTTTAAAAAACATCTAACAAATGCATAATACATTTTCGGAAATTGTTCAGTTTTTGAATATTTGTCATCTTTTCAGAACTTCTAAAATTCATAATATGCTTAAAACTAAATATATTTTTTTTTTAAATGGTAAGGCTAGTTTTGTAAATCTCTTGAAATGCTTTTAAATCTTTTTAAAATTCATTAGAAACAAATTTTTCAAATTAAATATCATTTACAATTTTCCCTCGAATCTAAAGAAAGAATTTTATATTCATTTTTTTTGAATGCTTAAAAATTTGATTCAGTGACCGGAAGTTTTCATTCGATTAAACTAAAATTAATGTTAAAAGTATTCCGGTATTTTAATACACTCTGTTTGTTTAATCGTAAAACAAACAATAAAAGATAAGCTTGTAAATTATTATTTATCTACAATTGTAAATATGTATATTTTTTAATCACAAAAAAATCTAATTCACGCGCTACATATGTTCTTATTTTTCGTGTCACGCAATTCTTTAATTAAGGAATAAAATCAATATTATTACGAAATTTAATTTATT